>NW_020185334.1:5482444-5561842 GCF_003031525.2 Neophocaena asiaeorientalis asiaeorientalis | reverse complement strand
TCCCCTGCATCGGCAGGCGGACTCTCAACCACTGCGCCACCAGGGAAGCCCACATCATCCATTTTTAAGAAATTCTCCAATGATAATCAGAAAATTTACATCATTTCTCTTACTGCTGAAAACCAAATTTTTATTATGGTTCTCCTACTGAACTGTTTCCTATAGTAATTTATTTTATATTTAAAAGTTTTTATTGTTCATTCTACATTCTTCACAGCACCAAAAGTATGTATAATAAATTGAAAAAAGTATTTTGTTGCTGATGACCATAAAGGTCGCTATGTTTAAAAATATATTTTTACACTTTGGTAATTAATGGTAATTCACAATTGGTAAAAACATTATAAATCTATTACAAATTTTGATAAATAAGTATTCATATAAAAGCAAAAATTTTTTTCAAGTGCATTTCTTAATAAGTGAGACTTTTCCTCAATTTATATATTGTGGATATTTATGAAGGAGATAAATATTTCTTTATTGCTAAAAGGACATGGGTCTATCATGGATTCTATTTCTATTCTTTTTGTATATATAATCACTGTGAAAGCTTTTTCTCATAAACAAGAACACAGGATTGGAAGGAGTTTTGCGTTAACAACAGCACTTTATTATTTGAACTTTCCAAATATACACCAAAATCACATTGTGATTGATCTATCAGAAGAGACTTTTAATGATTCTCTCAGCTATGAACTTGACAAACTCCTCCTTCAATTTTGCTGAGAGCTCATGATTGGAAACCCCCAGACTAGCAAAAGTACTTTTATCCCAATCACTAGAGCTGTTTGATATCTCAGTTTCTAGGAAAAAGAGCAAAAAGGTTTTACAAAGAATAATCAAATGCTATTAACTCAGCTTATTACTCTTTCAACTAGATATATACTCTGAAAAGTTTTGGAAAATCAAAATGTTGCTAACTTCTATATACCTTTGCAAATAAAATATTTTTATCTAATGTCTTGAGGCATTACATGCCTTAAATACATTCTTTTTAATGAAAATCTATATATTAATTCATGGAAAACTTCCCTGAATGACTTAATTGGCAAATCCAGACCTCATTTTAAAACTCATCAGCCAAACTCATCTTACCTGTCAGAAAAAGTGGGACATCATTTTTCCATACAAATAGATGTTATGATGCATACTGAAATATCTGTCTTACAGAATGCATTTTGTAATGCATATACTAAAAACATGATAAAAATTTATCGACTTTATGGTAAGTTATTAAAAAATAATAATATCCTGCTTCTCATTACTTAATTTGTAATCATTCAACATATCTAAAATATAAGTTATTTGTAAAGCAAGGATTATGATAGCATAGCATTTCTCTGAAATATATGTTTGTATATGTGTGTATGTTTGTGTGTCTGGTGTTCTGTTTTTGAGAATAATGATATAGGACTCATGTATTAAAATTAAAAAGAATTTCTTCAATTTCACTAGATATCATGATCAAACTATCTTTATGTATTTAATTTAAAAGAATAGCATAAATTGCTAAAAACAAATTGATCTGACCACCAGTATATAATTTAATTTAATTTTTTAATTGCAGGAAAAACAATGTAACATTTATAAAATGAAACTAGATAAGGTTACTGTAATCAAGACAAATAGCTAAAAGTATTATTTGATAAAATATGTTTTAATTCTTTTATTTAATAATAAAAACAGTGAAAGAAGTCTCATAAAGGTTTATCTCTGATTGGTATCCAGAACAAGGTGATACTCCCAGAAAACAGTTTAAATGAATTAGAGTCACTAACCAGCCATCTTTCATTCATTCAAAAGTTCTTTTCTTCCCTTATCTGGGCATGAGGATTGATAATAGGCATCACTTATGTTTAAAAACATGAAAAAAATTGGTATTTTTGCTTTCAGTATTTCTTATGATCTCTTTGCTTTGTTCTCATGGAATCTACCTCAAGAGGGATTCCTCTTTTGACAGTATTCGGAGATTTAAGAGGTTAGATTGTACACTTCCATCTCTTTACTCTACATCAGAATTAAGAAACATTAGAAATGAATAGTACAAAAACTCCTGTGACATAATAAGAAATATATTTTGTCTTTGGTCCCATTTCCTGGCACACAGCTCCAAAAACCCTTGTAATTGCTGAATATGCTACTGAGATGTCTAGTGGCTGGCTCTTGGATAACCTCAGGATGTGGCTGGTTGCCAAGGGAACCAACCATGTTATTAGAGGGCTGGAAATTTCAACCCCACTTGGGACTAGAGGTTGAGTTAATCTCCAATGGCCGATTAGGAGATTGGGATTGACATATATACACTAATATGTATAAAATGGATAACTAATAACCTGCTGTATAAAAAAAAAAAAAATCTCCAGTGGCCGATGATTTAATCAATCATGCCTATGTCATGAATCTTCCATAAAAACCCTAAATGAAGAAATTGTGAGACCTTCTGGGTTGGTGAATACTTAGAGGTGCTGGGAGAGAGACATGCACAGAGAGAGCATGGAGGCTCTGCATCCCTTTCTTCATACCTTGGCCTCTGTATCTCTTCCATATGGCTGTTCCTGAGTTGTATCCCTTTGCAATAAAAGGTTAATAGTAAGTAAAGTGCTTTTCTGAGTATTGTGGGTGGTTCAAGCACACTATCAAACATGAGAAGGGAGTTGTGGGAACCTAAGATTTACAGTCAGTTGGTCAAAAGTATAAGAGGTCTGGACTTGTGATTGGTATCTGAAGTGGGGACAGTCTTGTGGGACTGAGCCCTTAACTTGTGTGACCCTATGCTAACTCCAGGTAGATAGTATCCAAATTGAATAGAATTGTAGGATACCGAGCTGGCGTCAGAGAGAATTGGTCAATGTTGGAAGAAACTCACACCTTTGGCATCGGAAGTATGTGTAGTAGAGAGAGAAACAGTTTTCTCTTTTATAAGACATGTCAAATTCTGAAGGACATAAAAGAAGTACCTAAAGAAAGTATATAGCTCTAATACATACATCAAGAAACCAAAAATGGTTAAAAAAAAAAGTGAGCTAAGCGTTCAAATAAAGAATATGAAAAATAGCAGAAGAAATCCAATAAACCAAAGACAAGGGAAATATTAAAATAATGACAGAAATCTGTGAAATTGTGAACAATAGAAATAAAAGCAAATCCTAATAATTAAGCAAAACAAAAAAACATTCTTTGAAAAGCTTAACAGAAAGACAGATTTCTGGCGAAACTGAATGGAGAGGAGTGGAATTTGCAAATATACCGATCCATAAAGTAACTAGAAAGACTATACATGGCACATAAATGTAAAGTAAAAAAAAGAATCTTATGAACTACTCTATCCTATTAATTTGAATACCTAGATGGAATGAACAAATTCTTAGAAAAATAACTGCAAGCATAATCAAAGTGGAGAAAATTGAAATGGACCAGTAAGAATTAAAGAAATTAAGTTAGTTGTCAAAGACCTCCTTTTCCAAAACACCTCATGTCTAACTGGTTTTACAAGTATTACCTCCCAAATATTTAAGAAATGGTTAATTCCTATTGTTTACTCCAGAAACTAGCAAAAGGTAAAAAGTCTGCCTCTCTGTAACTGATAAAGTAAAACATAATTTTTAAATGACTACTATAATCAAGCATAATCAAAAGATTTAAAGAGGGGAGTGACGTGACCAGATTTACAGTTGAAGATCCCTCTTCCTGTTGCATAAGTCATGGACTGGATGAAGTTTAAATTGAAGGAGGAGAGCTCAAATTTGGAGAATTTTGCAATAGCTAAGGTGAGAGGGTAAGAACATGAACTAAGAAAACAACAGTGGTGGTGGAAGAGTTGGATTAGAGAGCTTTGAAAGAATTAGAATTGACAGGTCCTAATAACTGATTAGCTCTGGGAAGTGACAATGAGGGAGGTCTCCAAGGTGACAGCCAAATTTCTGCCCCATGAGACCTAGGGAGTCAGTTGCATTAGCCAAGTTAAGGGTGAAGGTGGTCACCAGAGAGAGAGGGTATATCATTTGCCACAAAAAGGACTAGGGGAGGAGGAATATTTTGATGATTTTTAGGTGCCATAAGCTCTAGTAAGCAGATGAATATAAGGATCTAGATCATAAGAGGAAACTCTGGGCCAAAGATTTGGAAGTTTTCAGCATATAGAAGATAATGAAAGGCTGGGATGTAGATGAGACACATCAGCCGAGACAATGTGTAGAATGAGAAGGGCAAGGAAAGAAAGAGGACATTAGCAGACATCTTCAGTGTCTCTCATATCTCCTCTGCTAACATTGCACTGTTTAGCTGAGGCGTTCTGTCTGTGGAACATGGTTGCCCAGGCAGGGGGTGTCTGGAAACACCATGGAGTTAACCCCCTAGGAAGAACCCTTAGCCAGGAAGAAGGGGGGCTGTCAGTAGATGGATGCCCAGTTTCCTCCCATTTGGTTGGGGCAGCTCTGAGCTGTGTCCTACACTGTTTCTCAGAGCCACCAGTGGGACAGATCTCCAGTTGCCCCAAATGGTGATGCATTTCTATTGATAAGGTACATTTTACCAGCTCTTGTCTTCCCTGTCTCGCTTCCCCACTCCATACCATGGTTTCCTAGGATCACCTCTGGAGTAAACTACCTGCACACAAATTCTTGTCTCAGGAAACCCAAACTATCACAGGAAGGGAAATACCAGGGAGAGAAGGAGAACGTTGGAGAGAGGGTGTAGAAGAAATTGTGAGAGACCAGTCTGATATTGTAAAAGGCAAAGGAGGAAATAATTTCTAAAAGAAGGGAATACAAATACTGTAAGATTCTACTTATCATGGGTATCTAAAGTAGTCAAATTTATAGAAACAGAAAGTAGAATAGTGGTTGCCAAGGGCTGCAGGGAGGTGAGATGGGAAGTTGTTGAATGGATATTGAGTTTCAGTTTTGCAGGATGAAAAAGTTCTGGAGATTTGTTGCACAACAATGTGAATATATTTAATGCTACTGAACGGTACACTTAAAAATGATTAAGGACTGAGTGAACGGATGAGGATGATTATAAGTTTTGTGACTTTCTGTTTGAATTAAAACAAAAAATCCCACAAGGACTCAGAGGCAAAAAATATACAAATTAATTTTCACTGCAAAGTAAAGGAGCTGTTACAGTGTAGGATTACTGGACTGAGTGTCAGTATTATGACCTAGTATGAGTGTGTTTCGTGTTTGGTAACTGCAATCATTGTTGCTTTTGTTGTGGTCATCCATTTACAATGCTTGGTGTCAGTCTATTTATCTCTTGTAAAAATAAAATACAGTGTGTGTGTGTGAAAAAAAATAAAAAATAAGTAAAATAAAAAAATATATTATTGTTAAGTTTTCTAGTGAAGGAAATGGCATTTTATTGTGGTTTTAATTGCTTTGCTTGATAATTAATGATGTTGAACATGTTCTCATAAGCTTGTCATTTGTATATCAACTTATTCAATTCTTTGACCCTTTGTAAAAAATTGGCTGTTCATACTCATAAAAAAATGATTAAGATGGTAAATTTTATTTTATGTGTATTTTACCACAATTAATTTTTTAAGTGAAAAAAAGGGAGAAGATAACAAATGGTGTCAAATGCTATAAAAGGTGGTAAAAGATAAGAAATGACAAAGATGTATGGACTTGGCAAAATTGGGGTTCTGAAGAACCTAGAAGAGAGATTTCATTGTAACAAGGGTGGTACAAACTGGAAAGCAGTGGATTGAGCTGTGCTTGGGTGAGATTAGCATATACTGAGTATTTATACCAAAGGCTGGAAACCAGTGGAACAGAAGGAAATCAGAGTAATCTGCTTCTTGCATAGTCTTGTTGTCCCGTGAGAAAATATAAAATGAGATATTTCTCCACTTATAGACCACTTATAATTGAGAACCCAGTTATATTGATCTCTGTGGCATTTTGTCATTTATTCACCTATTCTGTAATACAGTTGGAGAGAGACAGAACAAAAGAGAAATGGAGAGCAACCAAATACTCATACAAATTAATAAGACAGACCCTACTACGAACAGCACCTATCATTAATGCTTTAGAAACTGAGATACATGGTGCTAGAAGAACGTTAGAGTTGCTACTGGACCCAACCAGGAAGGCAAAGTCAATCATGGTGATGCAGGATGAGGAAGGAGTAGGAGTTAATGGAAGCAGGGGAGAAGTAGAGGAAGAGGATGAGAGATGGAGAGAATAGCATGTGCAAAGGGCCTGGAAAGAGAGGGAGAATGGCAAGATATGAGCCTAAAAGAAGGCTCCAGGGGCTGGAACAAAAAGACCCCAGTTCAAGAGCAAGAGAGAAAGGTAGGGGTCAAAGGATGCAGGCTTTGCTGGCCCTCTTAGAGAGAGACAACTTCCTTCTGAGGCAAAGAGGAAGTCTGAGAAACCTTTTAAGTGAGGGGGAGGTGAGTGGAAGTTGGGGTAATAGGAGTGTAACATGATCTCTCTGGCCCCAAAGTGGTGAGTGGATGGAAGAGGGCAATAGTGGATGGGGTGAGATCAGTCAGGAGGGCAATGTAGCAGTCTTGGTGAGAGAGAACAGTGGCTGAGACTGGGTCGTGGTAGTGGAGATTGAAAGCATGGAAGAATGCAAGACATACTTAGGAAATAACAGATCATCAGGTTGTGAGTCTCCTGTGGAAATGTGAACATAAAAAGTCTCCATAGAACAAGAAGGAAATTAGGCAGAATCTGGAATTTACCCAGGCTATAGTGGCCAGGTGAGCAGAAAATACATCATAACACATCATGGTATGAGGATGGCTTGGGGGAGAGCAGTTGCAGATAATTGAGTTATACCAGCTATGGTACCCAGGTCTGCAAGGTCAAGTTCTGGGCCAAAGGAGGTTATTATAATTACAGACATGGAGGACTGTACTGGGGCAAGTCAAGACCCACTTTAGTGTAGTGGTAGGAGTACAGTAGGTTGAGATTCTCAACAGTACAAGATTATTAGAGCCCTCAGAAAAGTAGGACGCAGAAAGCCTGCAATTTAGACCCACTTTCTACCTATCAGCCATGTGACATTTATACATTCATTCATTCATTCACTTACTTGTCTATTAATGTACGAATTCATTCACTTATTCAACAAATATTTATTGAGTGCTGACATGCAAAGGCTGTGTGCTAGATGCTCAGGAAATGACGAAAAAGACAGATAAGCTACTGCTTTCAAAGAAAGCATGACAAGTATATGCTGGTAAGTGTTTAGCATTTCCTTCTCCCTGTACTCCTTTCTCCAAATCAAAGACCTGCTTTGTACTTTATGCCACTTTCTAGGAGTAAATATTCTTGCTATCATTGATTTCAAATTACCAACATGATATCAACTGACTCACAAAATTCCTGGAAATGTAACAGTAGGTTCTTATGAGCTGGTATGAGCCAGCCCAGCATCATTGGAATGGACACTCTAGTGGGGAAGAAGAAGCAGTCAATAGTCAAGAAGGAAAATAAGGACTTCCCTGGTGGCTCAGTGATAAAGAATCCGCCTGCCAATGAAGGGGACACGGATTTGATCCCTGGTCTGGGAAGATCCCACATGCCATGGAGCAACAAAGCCTGCGAACCACAACTGCTGAGCCCACATGCCGCAACTACTGAGCCCGTATGCTGCAACTACTGAAGCCTTTGCGCCTAGAGCCTGTGCTCCGCAACAAGAGAAGCCACCCCAATGAGAAGCCCGCACACCACAATGAAGAGTAGCCCCCTCTTGCCACAGCTAGAGAAAGCCTGCGAGCAGCAATGAAGACCCAAACAGCCAAAAAATAAATTAAAAAAGAAGGAAAATAAATAATATTATTATATATTCTTATTTCATTATTGGTAGTTAGTGCTAAGTAAAAAGTCGTAAGGGGGAAAGAGTGTCTTTAATTAGGGTAATGAGGCAAGACCTCTTCAAGAAAGGTCATTTAAACTTAGTTGGAATGAATGAGAGGGATCAAATGAGAGCATTCTAAGCTAAGGGAACCACTAAGCAAAGCTCCTAGAGTTTGGAGCATTTATTTCTCTATTTCACTCTCTGAGAATTCTTTCAGGCTTCCAGAGTTTCTCCACTGAGGTTCTCAGGTCCCTTTCTTACTCTCTCCTGTATCTACCCACTTTGGTAATGTCTCCCCAAGGCTTGGTCATGTGACTTGCTTTGGTCAATGGGACATTAGCAAACATGGGGCATGTAAAGGCTTGAAAAATCGTTTGTGCATTTCCACTTTTACTCTTGGTCCTCTGTGTTCACTATGACAACATGCCCATGCCAGCTTGCTGGAGGATGAGAGATACATGGAGCTGGTCTGGCTCAGTATGACCAAGGTTCAGATATGTGAGAGGGTCCAACAAAGATCATCAGAACCATCTAGATGACACGTGCCAGACCGCAGACACACAGGTGAGCTCTGCTGAGCCTAGGTCTTATCAGCCAAACCACCCAGCCACCTGTAAACTCCTGACAAATAATAAATTATTGTTATTTCAAGCCACTAGGTTCTAAGAAGGTTAGGTAGCAATAGCTAATATAATTGGTTTTGTCTATATCTATTGATAGAAATAGATAGATAGATAGATAGATAGATAGATAGATAGATAGATAGACAGATATATATATAGATAGACTATGAGATTAAGAATTTGTGGGGAGGAGAATATTTTACTGCTAAGATGACAGTTATACAGAAGGTTTCAAATGTTTAGAATCTAGTGAAGTAATATCTTCTTAATTTATAATTAAGAATTCAATGACTTAAATATATGTTCTCAGAGCAAGACAAAAATGGGACTTAAACTATGCAAACAAAGATTTGTCTTTCAGCCCCAGTGAGCTTTAGAAAATGTACCTGATGGTATTGTTTTCTGGATATTGAAATTAGACATATGTACCTTTACCAGTTTCTCCATTTTATAAGAGGGAGATAAATCTTCTTTTGTAAGAGGGAGAGAAAGCTTTAAAAAATAATTTACTCTAGTTTCATCCAACTTGCAAAATTTGTGCTGTCTCTAGCAATATTTGGTTTTCTTCTCCTCTCCAGTAATCTCTCTTCATGCTTTGTTACTCTCGAGAAAGACTGTGCTTTCTTTGTATACATACACAAACTGTGTTTAACTTACCCAAATTCCTTGGAAAACTAAGCAAGCAGGGATTTTTAAAGTCGGGAACATATACTAAATTACTCTTGGATCTCTTCTTTCTGTTTAATTTAATTACCCTGAGTAATTGGGCAGAGAAAAAACTGCAACTAAAAAATAACATGTAATAAATTTATAGATATATGTCATTAACCATGATTCATTGATCTTTAAGGACTTGTAGTAGCTTTGGGCCTGGAAGATAGCATTTATTTTTTGGCCAACTGACTTAAAATGAATGTACCCAGAGACCAATTTAAATATGTGGACATTGTCAACATTAATATTTAGATTAGTATTCCCAAAATAACACTCAGATTGTTCCTATAAACCTATGTGGTTTCAATCACATTTTATCACTAAGAAATTTATAGCAGTTCCAAACGATATGTTAAAATAATTTTCACCCCCAAAGTTCAAGGAGGTAGAATTTTTCTCATCAGGTACATCTATTGATTAAACCCACATCATTCTTGTCATACAAAAGAGAAATGCTTTTGAAGACTGACTACTGTGAACTTGGCTCTTTTCTTTGATGTGGATTATTTTTACACAGCTAATTGCCTTAAAAGCTGATGATCGTGTTAGCAGTGGTAAATTGCTAAGCACAGGTGCTGTGTCTGTATTTTTGAAAATCATGACTTTGAAATGCTTTTGGAAAACAAAAGCAACTTAACAAGCAAAGACCCTCTCTCTGTTCTAGATTAACTTCAAATGAGTGTTTATCATATGAAGACTATATCTGAATGAAAATTGCTCAAAAAGCCCACTTTGGTAAAGATCTTACATTTTTAAAATGTGTCTTGTACACACACAAATCAGTGCATGAAGAGAATTTTTTAAGGATGTATGAAGCCTTTCAATATTATTGATACTTAGTAATAAAAAGGGGCCAATTACCAACACATGAAACAACACGAGTAAATTTTACAGACATTGTAACAACGGGAAAAATGGACCCCGAAGAATATGTACTGTATGAATCCACTTATATGAAGTCTAGAGAAATCAAAACTAATTTTTGGTGAGTGAATTCAGAAAGTGCTTGCTTCTGGGGAAGAATTTGACTAGAAAGGGGCACAGGGGAATTTTCTGGGGTAATGACAATGTTCTCTATATTATTTTGGGTGGTGGTTACATGGCTACACAGCCCTAGTCAATTGTCAAAACTTGTCAAACTAAACACTTAAGAACCATGTTTCATTCTATGTAAATTATACCTTAATAAAATAAAAATTGGGCACTCAAGAATAATTTTAGCTTTGCTATTTTTATTATAAAGAACAGAGTTTGATTTTATAACCAGAAAGAATGGTGTCAACTAGGGATCAGATATTATCTGAATACACATAGCACTAAGTAGATGGTGGTTGACTAATTATGTGTGCTCCCCTGGGAACACTGCTCAAATATTGTGATGTGTAATGAAACAGGAAAATTCACAAAAAAATAATTGCAAAGCTTTATAGAAAATCAAATACACATGTAGAGTATGGGTGTGCAACTCTAGCAGAGCAGACTGGCCCATTCTATATGTAACACCTTATAATGATTGTAGCCATCATATGGATATATAAGTGTACATATAGATCATTCATTTCTGTATTTCTGTAGAGATTTAATCTTCCAACCTTGCGCTTAGCGTAAGTGCCTGGCCAAGCCCCTGGGCCCATAACTTTCTGCTTCACTCTGTAAAACTCCTCTTTTATCTGTTTTGTATATTAAGATTCTGTATAAAATGTCATTTGGAAAAGAGGTTTGTGGCTCACATAAGATTGAATTTCACTGTAGAAACTAGTATTTTAATTCTTCTGAGTCAGGACAAGAGAATGTGTTTTAATTTTTTTTAACGTATTTTTTGGAGTATAATTGCTTTACAATGTGTTAGTTTCTGCTGTATAACAAAGTGAGTCAGCTATACGTATACATATATCTCCATATCCCCTCCTTCTTGCATTTCCCTCTCACCCTCCTTATCCCACCCGTCTAGGTGGTCACAAAGGACCGAGCTGATCTCTCTGTGTTATGTGGCTACTTCCCACTAGCTAGCTATTTTACATTTGATAGTGCATATATGTCAATGCCACTCTCTCACTTCGTTAATATATTTTTTCTGGTAATATGTAGTAGGTAGCAGTTGTAATGGGTTTGCTAACCCTCTATACTCTCTTGATCAGCCTATTTTGTGACCAGTGGCATCCCTTTTCAGGATAGGAATCACAGCTCAAATTCTTAAGAAGTGGCTATATTTATTCTTAGAGCTACTGACTATAAATGATGTTGCTCTCACGGTTATTACATGACCAAAGATTTTCTCATAAGGTGGATAACCAACAGTGTTAGAATATGATAGGTTTTTGCATACTTTTTAGATACCTTTTTTAGAAAAGTGATTTTTAGTTACCAGTATCTGAATCTTTGTACTAACATCAGATTTAGAGGGATTTAAATAAAAACTTTTGATTTAGCATCAGTTTATTTTCAGATTGTCCAATAAAACCTGGCTTACTACACGAACAAACAAAGCTAGAGCATCTCTGGTTGAAGTAGAACTGGGGAAACTGGGGTTTTACTTATTTGGTTTCCCCATAATTTTCTGCAGCAGCCCTCAAAGAACCACAACATAACCCTAGGGACCACATAAAGATATTGATTTGGAGCAGTGATTCTGAATGAGGGGTACTTTTATGTCACAGGGGACATCTGACAATGTCTGGAGACATTTCTGGTTGTCACAATTGTGCAGAGGGGCTACTGGCATCTAGCTGGTACTAGCCAGAGATTCTGCGCACCATCCCACAGTGCACAGGACAGCCTCCACACGAAGCATTACTTGGCCCCAAATGTCAATAGTGCCAAGACTGAGACACCCTGATGTGAAGCAAGATTGAGATGCAAACACTTCAGTGTAATTTGTATCAACTTTGTTGCTGAGTTAATAAAAATCCACTTACATATTTTGCTATGCTATGAAGTGAAAAATATAGAGCTTGACTCTGATACTTACATTTCTGAGCAGCTGTTTATAGCACTCCTCTTCCGTCTTTAAGTACTTACCTAGAACTAATTAGGAAGAACACTTTAAGGTGTCTGCCTTTAATTGGGTCTTAACATGATTGTTCTTCATTTTTCTCACCCAGCCAGAGGTCAGAAGTACAAACCTCATCACATAGTTCTAAAGCAAAAGGAAAACTTTCAACTGTATTCTGAAAATACTGGAGCAATTATGATTCAAATTCCTAATAATGCTTCCATTAGGCCTGTGTTACAGCTTTAAGTAAGTCATAGTTCTTCAAATGAGTATTTTTCCTAGAGATGGAGAGCAATTTCTCTCTGCCTATAAGACTGGTAACATATGTCCATTGTTTGGGATGACAGATTTAAGTAAACATTTCCATCAGGTTTCATTGTTATAAAAAAAAATCCACCCACTGCACAGGAAATTAAGCAATAATGAATGAAAAGCAAGGGAACAGGTTATTAACACTTCCAGTACAAAAAGCAATCAAGGCTTCTTGCCAGTATCATGTATTACTTTTAAAAGAAAGATTTTTGGAAAACTCATTATGTTGGAATTTGACTAATTAGAAAACGAATTTGCAGCAACACTTTTCAGTTCGAAGATACAATGCATAGGCAAGGCTGCACATTTAGAGTGCCCTGGATTTTAAAAAATATGAACATTTTCAGGTTCTCCTCACTTGCAAGATCACTCTGTCAGTTGTTGCTGCATAAAATAGTTGCATAAAATGCTGCATAAAAGCTACTCTAAAGTTTAGTAGCTTAAAACAACAGTTATGTACTTAGCCCTTGATTCAGTGGATTAGCAATTTAGGCTGGGCTGAATTGAATAGTTATGGTTATTCTAGTCTTGGCTGGGCACACTTATGCATATACAGTCAGCAGTAGATCAAGGAAGTGATGCTGCTTCTTGCAGTTGGTTGGTTGTTGGCTGGTACAGAATTAGGACAACTGGGTCATCAGACACCAAGCTAGCCCTCGTCTGTTCACATAGAGAGGCAAGGGTTTGGAGAGAGAGGGAGAGAGAGGGAGAGAGAGAGAGACAGAGAGAGACAGAGAGCGCACAGAAGCATGCAAGGCCTCTTGCAGTCTAAATTGGTACAAAATTGTTTTGTCACATTCTATAGGCTAATGAAAGTTAAAAAGGCCAGCCCAGGTTGAAGATATGGAGAAACAGGTTCTAGCACCTAAGTTTTGCCTCAGGTTTTATTTTCTATGAAACTCAGACTATGAGATTGCCTATCACTCTACAGTTTTGTTTTGTTTTTTTCTTTAGCCAATGTCCTTGAATATGCTTAATTTTTTGGGGGGGTATAAGTACTATTAAGCTAGGATTAATAAAAATAAAACAACACAACATTGTAAATCAACTATATTCTAATAAAAAATTTTTATAAATTACATATAGTCCCATTACCTCCACAATAAAACAGTCCATTATTTTCCAATTTTCTTTTCTAATGCTTTTCCACATACATACAACATTTTGCAGTAATTCCTCCTTGACTACTTATCATAATATATTCTGCATTTTCTTCTTTTTTAACCTAACCCCATCATGATAGTCATTACCATTACTGAATTATCTTCAAAAATTTTGCTAATGGCACAATACTCCAAATTTTGAGGGATCTGACAGGTTATTTTCATTTTCCTTGACAGATGCTTAGTCTTTTTTGTTCTCTTATTGACTCTTTATGGTTTTACCATTAATGATACTCACAAAAATTTATATGTAAAGATTTTCTAACCTCTGCTTTTCTAATATGTAGCATGATTGAATAAAAGATCACAAGAACTTGATATGATTTGAACAATCACTTAGTATAAAATGTGCTGAAAAATATAGTCACTAACAATAATCAGATTGTTAATTTTATAATTTTGTGTGATTTATATAAAAGAGATGAATTGTTTGATTTGTTCACTCGAAAAGTATTTGTCATATGCGGGCATCATTGTAGTCTTCTTAAATACAAATACGAATAAAATATGGCATTGACCTCAAGGAGTTTTCAGACACTGAAGTTCTGCTTCTTGCTACTCTAGTTACTTGACTAGTTACTTAAATTTATAGTCATTATTATTTAATATAATTATTATTAAATTAAAATCAAAATTATATTTTAAGGTTATAAAATGTTGTGGTGTTTGAGCAGGAATAGAAAAAAATAACTAATGGAACAGAATTCAGAAACAGACTCATGATAAATGAGAAAATATTATTCTTTAGAGGTGACATTTCAATTCAATGGGGGAAAGTTAGACTATTAAATAAATTATTGTTGGACCAATAATCCATTCACTTTGGGCAATAAAATAAAATGATTACTTACACATACCATAAAATATAAAATCCAGGTGGAATAAATTTCTAGAAGTACAAGGAAATATAACAGAGGTTAGGAAGTTCTTCCTATGCAAAACTTAAAATTCATAAAGGTAAAGATAGCCAGATTTGGTTTTATAAAAATGTTTTTAATCTTCTGTAAATTTAAACTTATAAGATGAATGACAGATTTGAAGAAAATATATAACATACAGAAAAGTTAAAAACAGATACTATTTCTGTAATATTCAGGTTTCAGTTGCAGGCAGCAAATCCATACAAGATGCTTTAGGTTGAAAACAATCTAATATGGGGAACAGGATATAAACAAAATCAACATAGGAGCTAGAAGAGTATAAGTTATTTCCAGGGGACATCAGCATCATGGTGGAGTGAGATGCTCCCTTTACCCCTCCCCCTCAGTCTACAACCAGTAAAACATTCACAATTCAGAAACATGACTCTGCCTTACATACCAGCATGCTGAAAATCCTGCAAATCTGTGCATCTAAATGTGGGAGGACTGGAACACATAGAGGAGATGGAAGCAGGGGAACAGTGGAGGCAGTGTCTCCAGTCCTGGATGCCCCAGCTGCAGCAGCTGAGCCTGCAGCCCCAGAGAACCTGGTAGCAGCAGGGGAGGTGGTACAAATGACTTCAGTCTCCTTGCTACAACAATGCACATGGCCACAAGTAACTGGGCAGCACTGGCAGTGGATCTGAGACCCCATCTCTCCAGTCACAGAGGCACCCATTACTCAGACCCCTTGAGCCCCACCCACAGCAGCAGAGTCCATGTACCTGACAACACCAGACACGGCAGAGGTGCCCACATATCCCTGGTTGCTCCAGCCTCCTCCACCTCCCATCACAGTGGTGGAGGCTGTGACTCAGGAGATCCTGGACCTGGCAGAAAAGTCCACCATCATGATACCCCAGGCAGCAACACTAGTGACACTGGAGAGTCAGCCGCAAGGCACCAATAACCCCGGAGGCACAAGCAGTGGTAATGAGGACACTGACAGAGGTGGTAGAGGGCGGAAAATGTGGATTCTCAAATATAACCAGAGGTCTCTCAGGTAAGAAAAACTAAAAACTTGTGCTATTGTGCCACCTACTGAAAAACAAAAGAAAGTCCTCTAATTTCTAACCTGTTAAATCTTTAGAAACAAATAAAAAAAAAAATTAAAAAGCTTTACCTAAAGAAGAAAGATGCTTGCTACTTCAAATGCACCAGCAGAAGAAAAACTCATCAAGAACTATGAAGAATCACAGTAATATTGTATCACAAAACAAAATGACAATTCTCCAGAAGCCAAACTTAAATGCATGGAATATTGCAATATGATAGAGAATTCAAAATAGGTGTCATGGAGTAACTCAATGAGAGAAATTTATAGTTATACAGGCCTACCTCAAGAAAAAGAAAAATCTCAAATAAACAATCTAACATTTTACCTAAAAGAACTAGAAAAGGAAGGACAAAGCTCAAAGAGTGTAGAAGGAAGGAAATAATAAAAATCATAGTGAAAATAAATGAAATAGAAAAGATCAATCAAACTAAGAGCTGGTTCCTTGAAAAGATAAATGAAATCGACAAGCCTTTAGCTAGACTCACTAAGAAAAAAGGGAAGGCTCTCACAGATGAAATCAGAAATGAAAGAGGAGAAATAACAATGGATAACACAGAAATACAAAGGATTATAAAATAATACTCTGGACAGCTAAACACGAACAAATAGAAAAAACTAGAAGAAATGGACAAATTCTTAGTATCGTACAACATCCCAAGACAGAAAGATGAAGAAATAGAAAATCTTAGTAGACTGATCACTAATAAAGAGATTGAAAGAGTAATCAAAAATCTCTCCAAATACAAAAGTCCAGGACCAGATGGCTTCACTGGTGAATTCTACCAAACATTCAAAGGAGATTTAATAACTATCCTTCTCAAACTCTTCCAAAATTTGAAGAGGAGGGAATATTTCCTAATTCATTTTATGAGGCCAACATTACCTTGACATCCAAACCAGACAAAGACAACACAGAAAAGGAAAAGTATAGGCTAATGGACATAGATGCAAAAATCTCCCAAAAAACATTAGCAAACGGAATACAACACTACATTAAAAGGATCATACACCACAATCAAGTGGGATTTATTCCAGGGATGCAAGGATAGTTCAACAACCACAAATCAATCAACATTATGCACTACATTAACAAAATGAAGAATAAAAATGATATGATCATCTCAGAAATAACATTTGACAAGATTCAACAACAATTAAAAAAAACTGTTGATAAAATGGGTATAAAAATAACATGCTTCAACATAATGCATCATTCTCAATGATAAAGAACTGAAAGTTTTCCCTCCAAAATCAGGAACAAGACAAGGATGCCCACTCTTATTCAACATAGTACTAGAAGTTTTAGTCAGAGCAATTAGGCAAGAAAAAGAAATAAAAGGCATCCAAATTAGAAAGAAAAAAGTAAAACTTTTACTATTTGGATAACATGGTATAGAAAACATTAAAGACTCCACAAAAAAAACTATTAGAAATAATAAACAAATATGGTAAAGATACATAATACAAAATCAATGTACAAAAATCTGTTTCATTTACGTATGCTAACAGTGAGCTTGCAGAAAGAGAAATTAAGAAAATAATCCCAGTTACAATTGCAAAGAAAGAAAAAATACCTAGGAATAAATTTATCCAAGAGGATGAAAGACCTATATACTGAAAACTATAATACATTGTTGAAAGAAACTGAAGATGACACAAATAAATGGAATGATATTCTATGATCATTGATTGGAAGACATAACATTGCTAAATGTTCATATTACCTAAAACAATCTACAGATTCAATACAATCCATACTAAAATCTCAAGGACATTTTTTCACAGAAATAGAACAAAAACTCTAAAATTTATATGGAACTACAGAAGAGCTCGAATTGCCAAAGCAATCCTGAGAAAAAAAGGAACAAAGCTGGAGGTATCACGCTTCCTGATTTCAAACTATATTACAAAGCTAGAGTAATCAAAACAATATAAAATTGGCAGAAAAATAGGTTCATAAATCAATGGAACATAATTGAGAGCGCAGAAATAAACCTACACATATATGGCAATAAATTTACAACAAAGGTGCAAAAAACATACAATGGAAAAAGAATAGTATTTTCAAATAAATGGTGTTGGGAAAACCGAACAGTCACATGTAAAAAATGAAACAAGACCACTATCTCACATCACACACAAAAATCAACTCAAAATAGATTAAAGACTTGAACCATAAAACTCTTAGAAGAAAATATGGGGAATGAGTTCTTTGACATCAGTCTTAGCAATATCCTTCTAGATGTGTCTCCTCAGTCAAGGGAAACAAAAGCAACAATAAACAAATGGAGCTGCATCAAACTAAAATGCTTCTGCACTGTAAAGGAAACCATCAGCAAAATGAATTTCTCAAGTAATTTAGAATAGAACTACCACATGATCCAGCAATCCCACTTCTGGGTATTTATCCAAAAAATATGAAAATACTAATTTGAAAAGATACATGCACTCCTACATTCACTGCAGCATTATTTACAACAGCCAAGATATGGAAACAACCTAAGTGCCTGTCAACGAATGAATAGATATTCATTCCATATATAGTGTATATATAGATAGATAGATAGATAGATAGATAGATAGATAGATAGATAGATACACACACACAATGGAATACCACTCAGCATAAAAAAGATGAAATCTTGTCATTTGCGACAACATGGATGGACTTCGAGGGTGCTACGCTAGGTAAAATAAGTCAGATGGAGAAAGACAAATACTGTATGATTTCACTTACATGTGGAATATAAAAAGCAAACAAACAACAGCTAACCCAAATAAATGAACAAATCAAGCCAAACAAAACCAAACATGTAGATACAGAGAAAAGAGTAGTGGTTACCAGAGGAGAAAGATTGGAGGGAGGGGAAATGGGTAAAAGGGGATCAACTGTATGGTGATGGGTGGAAACTAAATTTTTGGTGGTGAGCACACTGTGGTATGTACAGAAGTAGAAATATAATGTGGACATGAAATGCAATGTTATAAAGCAATGTTACTTCAATAAAACATAAATTAAAAAAAAGAAATAAATTATGTTCAGCCTCAAAACTACTCTGCCCCAGGTATCATCTGGGAAGCTGCCTCTGTGGCTGCTTCAGGAAGCTAACAAACCCTGACTCTGTTGTTACTACTGCTGATAGAAATCCATGTTCCATTTGTCTAAATGAGGAGAATTGCCTTCATTAATAAAGTTAGCAGATGAACCAAGAAGATGCATACAGATTAGAAAGTTGAACTATAGCCATTGATTCCAAAGCCATACCACCTCCACAAGTAACATCTGTGAAATAAGTGTCCTGGGCCCTGCCTCTTCCATCTCTTCTGAGCAACATACTCTGCAAGTGCATCTGATTGGTGGCTCCTAAATGATGTTCAGTACCCAAGTTTCAGAAATATCTGGGAAATCTGGTGTTTACCTGCCCACTTTTGCATGCAAGAAGTGGGTTGGGATGAAAGTTAAGTGAGTCAACTGACCGCAACACCTAATATGCAAAGGGTTCCTATGAATCAATAAGAAAAGGATGAAGAATTGATAACCAAAAATAATTCACAGAAAACGAAATTTTAAAAACTTATATACTATAAAAGAATGTTCCTCCTCATTAGCAATCAGGGAAGAACTTTACATAGTTAAAAAAAAGCAGATTGACTGAAATAATAAATAGTATCTAATATTGACAGGAAGAAGGAACTCTCATTGACCTATTAACTTGTGGTGAGGGAGAAATTTTATTCAGGTTTCCCCTGCCCTTTTTGGAGGGCAACTTGTTATTATCAATCAATATTTAAAATCCTTTGACCCAACAGTACTTCATCCAGTAATCTGCCCTTCAGCAATACCTAAACTTGCACAAAGAGACATGTATAAAGTGTTTATTGTATCATGGTTTGATGTCAGATAATTAGAAATAATTTAAATGTTCATCAGAAAGGCAATATTTAAATTGTACAATCATGTTATAGGATTTTATACAGATTTTTTGAGAACTATATTCATGAAGATGGACATGGAAAATGTCCATGAATATTAGTAAATGTAAAAGCAAGTTGCAGAACTATAGAGAAAGATCCTTTTTTTGAAAAATAAAACATTCATGTAACCTATCTATCCCCATTTCTCTACAAAACATCTCAGTAATATCTACATTGGTTATCTGGTGTGTGTGTGGTGGATGTGTGTGAAAGATTCTAGAAGAATATACATAACATTGTTACCAATGATTACTTTGGGACAATGAGGTTGGAGAGGAGACTTTGATTTTTACCCTGCATGTATTTATATTGTTTGAATATTTTGAAAGTTGCAATGCTCTTGTAAGTGAAAAAATGCATGATGTACCAAGGAAAATGCTGTCAACAGTTATTCAAACTGTTAGATTTTGCCCTAAAACCCTCATTCTAAATGCTGTCAACGATAATTTCCAGGATTATCATCATAGAATATCATTGAGGGCTAAAATCTTGCCTATGAAATCTTTTGAGATTTGTCTGTCTGATAATCATCAAAACTTCCAAGTTAAACTAATTAACCTTGATACCATTCCTAGGGCCCGCCCACTCCACACATCTTTGCCTCTTACAGCACTCTGTCTCCAGCTGGCAGTAGATGTTATATGCTACTGAATGATGCTACTGCTAAATTCCAATCTAACAAACATCGCTCAGAACTTACCAAAAAGAGCTAAAATACAAATCCCAGGGTACTGTGCAATTATTTTGGCTACTCCTTGGCCTAAGAGAAACTGCTAGACATTTAAAATTAATAATAAAAATAGCTAATGAGGCAGTACTTATTTTTGCTTTATATAAATTGCCTGATTTCCCTGCAGCTCACTCTGCTTGATTTTTGGTCCTGAGTATTTCATGAGAATGAAAATCATATGATGCAACTGTGGGGCCATTTGCTCCTTTAAATTACCAAACCCAGACATTCCTGGAAATGGCATTGTCTATTATCATTACAGGAAAACATCCTGTTCTCACCAAAGCTCATGGGGGCATACCCAAACTGAGAATGCATTTTCAAAGAGCAACAGCCAGCTTTGCTTGGCACAAATCTTTACTCTGAAGCTGATTAGAAGAGCTGTCCAAACCATTTAGAGTTTGAGATATACTGGATAATTTCCAACTCACATGTATAAGCCCAGGGTAAGAACACTCAATAAATTAATCTCTAAACTAGGTGGAAATACAAAATTATGCTGAATAGAAACAGATAATTATCACAACAAATAAAAGAGAATTTTAAAATGACAACATACTATCTTCCCAAGTAGGATTTTATTCTGTCACCTGGAATTCTTCAATATAAATGAACATATTCTCTAGAATAAGTGTTAACTGAAATATGTATTTTTCCTCCTTTGCCACTGATAATTGTCTCGGCCTAAGAAAACTTGATCCATCTGGATTTCTTAATTCTCCTCCCCTCATTTTTATTATTTTATCATTTGGAGGGAAATCTCAATGTAAAACAAGTCTTTGCTCTCAAAGTCTCAAGTTTTGTCTCTTTGGATCCTGATTTTGAAGCAAGTTTCCCGTGTAACCCTTGCAGATTAAGGTCTCCAAATAAAGTCAATTTTGAATTACATAGATATGGAAAGAAGCAGTTACCTGGGTGTCCTCGGTGTCATGGAGACCATTCTGGAGAATTGCTTCAGACAAAGGGGCTTAGCAAGGGAGAATGCCAAGATTACTGCAGCATCAGTTTCTATTAACAGTAATAACCCCACAACCGTATGTGTCTCATTCCAGACCCACTGGCTTCCTTCCTGGTGCAAGAATAAAATACTGACTTTCTGGTTACTTTTCTCTTTTCCCATTTATGAATCCCCACCCTTCATTTAGAGCCAGTTTAAATTCAACCAATACTTTTATGATTCCTTAATCTTTTCTGGTCCAGAAATCTCTTTTTGCCTTGTCAATTCATACCCATAAACTTCAAGAAATTTTTAGTGCAATTATGCTTGTATCATTGATAATTTTATAACAATAGTTTCTGCTCTCCAGAAGTAGATTGAGAATTCTTTCAGGTTCAGGTCTCAACTTAAATACATTTTTATCCATTTAAAAAAATTAAGGTATAATTCTCCCTTCTTTGTGTAAAGTTCTGCAAGTTTTGACAGATGTATGTAGTCATGTAGCCACCTTCAAGGTCAATAAGGAGGGCACATTATTTACTTCAAAAAATTCTCCTACATCCCTTTCTGGTCAGTCTCTATACAAATCCCCAGCTCCTGGCAACCATGGATCTATTTTCTGTCCATAGTTTTGTCTTTGCAAAAGTGTTATATAAATGGAGTCATACAGTAGCCTTCTGATTCTGGCTTCTTTCACTTAGTGTATTTGAGATTCATCTATGTTGCTGCATGCTTCAGCAGTTCATTCCTTTTTATTGCTGGGTAGTATTCCATTCTATGGATATACAGCAGTTTGTTTACCAACACTCCAGCTGAAGGATATTTGAGTTGTTTCCAGTCTGGGGTGACTATAAGTTTGATATATTATCATTATCTTAGTAATTGTCCATCCGCTGAGCCCCATCCTGCTCCCTGGCTATAAATTCTCACTGTTCCTGTTGTACAGGTTTTGGAATACAGGTGAATACAGGTTTTCATTTCATTTGGGTAAATACCTAGTAGTGGGATTGTTGGGTCCTATAGTACAGGTATGTTTAACTTCTACTATATTTTCTCTTATACCCTACATTTTTTTGGCTGTACCGTGCGGCATGTGGGATGTTAATTTCCTGACCAGGAATTGAACCTGCACCCCCTGCAGTGGAAGCACAGAGTCTTAACCACTGGACCACCAGGGAAGTTCCATATACCCCACATCCTTGTATGATGCCTTATGTAACTGAGACATTAGTTGGGCTCCCTTCCTTTAATGGTCTGGGTAAAATTGGTTCACAGTTTCAATAAGTTAAAAGTTCTCTCCTAATGTCATTTTATTTGGGGGAATTTCACTTTGATGGGTACCACCGCATATGATTTCTGGGTCCTTTAAAAGATGTCCTCCCACCACTAATAACCTCGATTGGAAATTTGTAACACCTTGCAATTAATTGTATAGGATCTGGTCACATAAAAGCATGAGCAAGTATTATAGATTTTACTGAAAGTTCATAGGGACCATAAGTTGTGAGGGTGAAGATGTTACATTTTACATCCCACAGAAAACAACTAAAAATTACATCTTAAACATCTCAGTCCTTTTATGGAATCCCAACTTGGACACTCACCATTCTGATTTCTTTCTACTCTTGCCCTTTTAGGAGCTAGTCTTGTTAACCTCTCTCTAAGCCTAAAGCAATTTTCCTCCTTCTATATACAGGGCAACTCATCTCTCCTTGGTTGCTTTTCCCAATTGTGCATATATACACTTAGGAAAGCAGAAGAAATGCTTTCGTTTTAAGATTATTTTCCCTACTTGGAATATGTAGTTTCTTCTTAAAGATGCTATTTTTAACTTAAGTTCTAATTCTTTGAAAGCTGACTACTTATATACAGTTCAAGTTGATAATTCTTAGCTTATCAGTTAGCTAGTACTGTGTAAAAAACACCTCCAAACTTAGTGGCTTAAAGACCAACAATTTTTTTTTTTTTATTACTCTGAGATCTCAGGTAAGCTAGAAAGTTCTGGTTGCATCTGGTTTCACTCCTGTCTCTACAGTCAACAGTTGGTTGGGTTGACACTTCTGCTGACCTAAGCCAGGCTGCCTCACCTACTTGGCTGCAGGATGTTTTAACATGGCCTTGGCTAAGACTAGCGAGTTCTCATCCATGTTGTCTTCCAATGTCACACCAAATAGCCTGGCTTGTTCTCATGGAAGTGGTAGGGTCCAAGAGGAAGTGTGGAAGCATCCATGGCTCCCTCAGAACCTGCACACCATCACTTCCATTCTGTTGGCCAAGTAAATCACAAGGCCAGCTCAGATTCCAGGGTGAAGAAAGAGACTCCATCTGTCAATGGGGGTTGCTACAAAGACACATTACATAGAGGATTCATGTAGGAAAGGTGAAGAACTAGGGACATTTGCACAATCAATCTAGCATGCTTACAATCAGAATATTCTATTGATTAGAAGATCAATTTTTCCTATAATTCTTTTTGTAAATTAAATTTTATTTATTTATATTTTTATACAGCAGGTTCTTATTAGTTATCTATTTCATACATATTAGTGTATATATGTCATTCCCAATCTCCAAATTCATCCCACTACCACCGCCACCCCGTGCTTTCCCCCCTTGGTGTCCATAGGTTTGTTCTTTACACTTGTGTCTCTATTTCTGCTTTGCAAACTGATTTATCTATACCATTATTCTACATTTCACATATATGCATTAATATATGGTATTTGTTTTTCTCTTTCTGACTTACTTCACTCTGTAGGACAGTCTCTAAGTCCACCACGTCTCTGCAAATGACCCAATTTCATTCCTTTTTCTGGTTGAGTGATATTCCATTGTATATATGTACCACATCTTCTTAATCTGTTCATCTGTCGATAGGCATTTAGGTTGCTTCCATGACCTGGCTGTTGTAAATAGTGTTGCAATGAACATTGGGGTGCATGTGTCTTTTTGAATTATGGTATTCTCTGGGTATATGCCCAGTAGTGGGATTGCTGGGTCATATGGTAATTTTATTTTTAGTTTTTTAAGGAACCTCCATACTGTTCTCCATAGTGGCTGTATCAAATTACATTCCCACCAACAGTGCAAGATGGTTCCCTTTTCTCCACACCCTCTCCAGCATTTGTTGTTTGTAGATTTTCTGATGATGCCCATTCTAACCGGTGTGAGGTGATACCTCATCGTAGTTTTGATTTGCATTTCTCTAATAATTAGTGATGTTGAGCAGCTTTTCATATGCCTCTTGGCCATCTGTATGTCTTCTTTGAAGAAATGTCTATTTAGGTCTTCTGCCCATTATTTGATTAAGTTGTTTTTTATTTTAATATTGAGCTGCATGTATTGTGTACATATTTTGGAGATTAATCCTTTGTCCTTTGATTCATTTGCAAATATTTTCTCCCATTCTGAGGGTTGTATTTTCATCTTGCTTATAGTTTCCTTTGTTGTGCAAAAGCTTTTAAGTTTAATTAGGTCCGGTTTTTAATTTTTGTTTTTATTTCCATTACTCTAGGAGGTGGGTCAAAAAAGATCTTGCTGTGATTTATGTCAAAGAGTGCTCTGCCTATGTTTTCCTGTAAGAGTTTTATAGTATCTGGTCTTACATTTAGGTCTGTAAATAAACTCAAAATCCATTTTGAGTTTACTTTTGTGTATGGTGTTAGGAAATGTTCTAATTTCATTCTTTTACATGTAGCTGTCCAGTTTTCCCAGCACACTTATTGAAAAAACTGTCTTTTCTCCATTGTATATCCTTGCCTCTTTTGTCATATATTAGTTGACCATAAGTACATGGATTTATCTTTGGGCTTTCTATCCTTTTCCATTGATCCATATTTCTGTTTTTGTGCCAGAACCATATTGTCTTGATTACTGTAGCTTTGTAGTATAGTCTGAAGTAAGGGAGTCTGATTCCTCCAATTCTGTTTTTTTTTCCCCAAGATTGCTTTGGCTATTCAGGGTCTTTGGCGTCTCCATACAAATTTTAAGATATTTTTGTTCTAGTTCTGTAAAAAATGCCATTGGTAATTTGATAGGAATTGCAGAGAATCTGTAGATTGCTTTGAGTAGTATAGTCATTTTCACAATATTGCTTCTTCCAATCCAAGGACATGGTATATCTCTCCATCTGTTTGTGTCATTTTTTATTTCTTTCATCAGTGTCTTTTTTTTTTCCATTTTTAAAAATAAAATTAGCTTCATTGAGGTATAATTGAAAAATAAAATTGTAAGGTATTTAAAGTATACATCTTAGTGATTTAAGTTTTGTATTTTTGGATCTTGTTTAAGAAACATTTCCCCATCCTAAGACACAAAGATATTCTCCTGCTTCTTCTTCCATTAGCCTCACTGTTTTACTTGTCCATTTATATCTACCGCTATCTGAAACTTACCTTTGTGCTTAGTGTAAGGTAGGGATTTAACTTAATTTTTCTTCATATTGTAAATCAGTTTTATCAACATAATTTCTGAGCAATCTATTCTTTCCTCATGAAGATGGCTTTGCCACATTTGTAATGTTGCCTTTTTTGTACATCAAGTTCTATGTATCATGGGTCTATTTTCAAGCTTTCTATCTGTTCTATTTGTTTGTTTATTTGAACCTAGGGGCAGGACAGGAATAAAGACACAGACGTAGAGGAGGGACTTGAGGACACGGGGAGGGGGAAGGGTAAACTGGGATGAAGTGAGAGAGTGACATTGACATATATACACTACCAAATGTAAAATAGCTAGTGGGAAACAGCTGCATAGCACAGGGAGATCAGTTCCGTGACTTGTGACCACCTAGAGGGGTGGGATAGGGAGGATGGGGGGAGACACAAGAGGGAGGGGATATGGGGATATATGTACATGTACAGCTGATTCACTATGTTATACAGCAGAAACTAACACAACATTGTAAAACAATTATACTCCAATAAAGATGTTCAAAAAAATCATCAGTGTCTTACAGTTTTCTGAGTACAGGGCTTTTACCTCTTTAGGTAGGTTTATTCCTAGGTATTTTATTCTTTTTGTTGCAATGGTGAATGGGATTGTTTCCTTAATTTCTCTTTCTGATCTTTCCTTGTTAGTGTATAGGAATGCAAGAGATTTCTGTGCATTAATTTTATATCCTGCAACTTTACCAAATTCATTGATTAGCTCTAGTAGTTTTCTGGTAGCATATTTAGTATTATTTATGTATAGTATCAAGTCATCTGCAAACAGTGACAGTTTTACTTCTTTTCCAATTTGTATTCCTTTTACTCTTTTTCTTCTCTGATTGCTGTGGCTAGGACTCCCAAAACTATGTTGAATAATAGTGGTGAGAGTGGACATCCTTGTCTTTTTCCTGATCTTAGAGGAAATGCTTTCAGCTTTTCACCATTGAGAATGATGTTTGCTGTGGGTTTGTCATATATGGCCTTTATTATGTTGAAGTAGAGTCCCTCTATGATGACTTTCTGGAGAGTTTTTACCAGAAATGGGTGTTGAATTTTGTCAAAAGCTTTTTCTGCATCTATTGAGATGATCATATAGGTTTTATGCTTCAATTTGTTAATACAGTGTATCACATTGATTGATTTGCATATATTGAAGAATCCTTGCATCCCTGGGATAAATCCCACTCGATCATGGTGTATGATACTTTTAATGTGTTGTTGGATTCTGTTTGGTAGTATTTTGTTGAGGATTTTTACATCTATATTCATCAATGATATTGGTCTGTAATTTTCTTTTTTTGCAGTATCCGTGTCTGGTTTTGGTATCAGGGTGATGGTGGCCTCGTAGAATGAGTTTGGGAGTGTTCCTTCATCTGCAAATTTTTGGAAGAGTTTGAGAAAAACGGGTGTTAGCTCTTCTCTAAATGTTTGATAGAATTCACCTGTGAAGCCATCTGGTCCTGGATTTTGTTTGTTGGAAGATTTTTCATCACAGTTTCAATTTCATTACTTGTGATTGGTCTGTTCATGTTTTCTATTTCTTCCTGGTTCAGTCTTGGAAGGTTATACCTTTCTAAAAATGTGTCCGTTTCTTCCCAGTTGTCCATTTTATTGGCATAGAGTTGCTTGTAGTAGTCTCTTATGATACTTTGTATTTCTGTGGTGTCCATTGTAACATCTCCTTTTCCATTTCTAATTTTATTGATTTGAGTCCTCTCCCTCTTTTTCTTGATGAGTCTGGTTAAAGGTTTATTGATTTTGTTGATCTTCTCAAAAAACCACCTTTTAGTTTTATTGATCTTTGCTATTGTTTTCTTTGTTTCCATTTCATTTATTTCTGCTCTGATCTTTATGATTTTTTTTCCTTCGACTAACTTTGGGTTTTGTTTGTTCTTCTTTCTCTAGTTCCTTTAGGTGTAAGATTTGATTGTTTATTTTAGATTTTTCTTGTTTCTTGAGGTAGGATTGTATTACTAGAAACTTCCCTCTTAGATCAGTTTTTGTTGCACCCCATAGGTTTTTGACCATCGTGTTTTCATTGTCATTTGTCTCTAGGTATTTTTTGATTTCATCTTTGATTTCTTCAGTGATCTCTTTGTTATTTAGTAACATATTGTTTAGCATCCATGTGTT
Organism: Neophocaena asiaeorientalis asiaeorientalis; assembly: GCF_003031525.2. Lineage (NCBI taxonomy): Eukaryota > Metazoa > Chordata > Mammalia > Artiodactyla > Phocoenidae > Neophocaena > Neophocaena asiaeorientalis. The sequence goes on along the minus strand of NW_020185334.1, from coordinate 5,534,038 downwards.
TGTGTATTTTTATGTTTTTTAACCTGTACCTGATTTCTAATATCATAGTGTTCTGGTGGGAAAGGTGCTTGATATGACTTCAATTTTCTTAAATTTACCAAGGCTTGATTTGTGACCCAAGATGTGATCTATCCTGGAGAATGTTCCATGTGCACTTGAGAAGAAAGTGTAATCTGCTGCTTTCAGATGGAATGTCCTGTAAACATCAATTAATTCTATCTGGTCTATTGTGTTGTTTAACGCTTGTATTTCCTTATTAATTTTCTGTCTGGATGATCTGTCCATTGGTGTAAATGAAGTGTTAAAGTCCCCCACTATCATTGTATTACTGTCAATTTCCTCTTTTATAGCTGTTAGCATTTGCCTTATGTATTGAGGTGCTCCTATGTTGGGTGCATATATATATTTATAATTGTTATATCTTCTGCTTGGATTGATCCCTTGATCATTATGTAGTGTTCTTCCTTGTCTCTTGTAACATTATTTTAAAGTGTATTTTATCTGACATGTGTATTGCTACTCCAGCTGTCTTTTGATTTCCATTTGCATGAAATATTTTTCCATCCCCTCACTTTCAGTCTGAATGTGTCCTTAGGTCTGAAGTGGATCTCTTGTAGACAGCATATACATGGGTCTTGCTTTTGTATCCATTTAGTGAGCCTGTGTTTTTTGGTTGGAGCATTTAATCTATTCACTTTAAGGTAATTATTGATATGTATGTTCCTATTACCATTTTCTTAATTGTTTTCATTTTGTTTTTGTAGGTCCTTTTCTTCTCTTGTGTTTCCCACTCAGAGAAGTTCCTTTAGCATTTGTTGTAGAGCCGGTTTGATGCTGCTGAACTCTTAGCTTTTGCTTGTCTGTAAAGCTTTTGAATTCTCCATCAAATCTGAATGAGACCCTTGCTGGGTAGAGTAATCTTGGTTGTAGTTTCTTACCTTTCATCACTTTAAATTTATCATACCACTCCCTTCTGACTTGTAGAGTTTCTGCTGAGAAATCAGCTGTTAACCTTATGGGAGCTCCCTTGTATGTTATTTTTCATTTTCCCTTGTTGCTTTTAATAATTTTTCTTTGTCTTTAATTTTTGTCAGTTTGAATACTATGTGTCTTGGCGTGTTTCTCCTTGGGCTTATCCTGCTTGGGACTCTGCACTTCCTGGACTTGGGTGGATATTTCCTTTCACATGTTAGGGAAGTTTTCATCTATAATCTCTTCAAATATATTCTCAGGTCCTTTCTCTCTCTCTTCTCCTTCTGGGACCTCTATAATGCGAATGTTGGTGCATTTAACGTTGTCCCAGAAGTCTCTTAGGCTGTCTTCATTTATTTTCATTCTTTTTTCTTTAATGTGTTCTGCAGCAGTGAATTCCACCATTCTGTCTTCCAAGTCACTTATCTGTTCTTCTGCCTCAGCTATTCTGCTATTGATTCCTTCTAGTGTGTTTTTCATTTCAGTTATTGTATTGTTCATCTCTGTTTTCTCTCTAATTCTTCTAGGTGTTTGTTCTTTAATTCTTCTAGGTCTTTGTTAAACATTTCTTGCATCTTCTTGATCTTTGTCTCCATCGTTTTTCCAAGGTCCTGGGTCAGCTTCACTATCATTATTCTGAATTATTTTTCTGGAAGGTTGCCTATCTCCACTTCATTTAGTTGTTTTTCTGGGGTTTTATCTTGTTCCTTCATCTCATACATAGCTCTCTGCCTTTTCACCTTGTCTCTTTCTGTGAATTGGTTTTCATTCCACAGGCTGCAGGACTATAGTTCTTCTTGCTTCTGCTGTCTGCCCTCTTGTGGATGAGGCTATCTAAGAGGCTTGTGCCTTTTCTATAATTACAAATTTGCAAAATTTTAACTTTATTCAGCTCAAGAACTCAAAGGTAATTAAAGTAAACATCACACTTCATTTAAAAAAAGTCATACTTTCCCTAATGAAAAGTTAAATCCACATTATTGGACTCCTTTCAATTTAATAAACTACACATAATGTAAAGCTAAAATAGTACCACTATGGTTTTCTGTCAGCTATTTTTGTCAATACCATTGAATCCATTTAAATAAAGCATATTAAATTGGTTGTATAAAAAATCTTTAAATAGAAAGAAAATATGGAATAAAAGGGAAACTAGTTTACAACTTAGAAATTCCCTAATTTGTTCTTTTTTGGAGGGGGTAATTTCATGAAGTTATACATGTACATATTTTAAAGAGTAAAATATGAGACAGTTTTCCAATGTTTGAAACAGCAATTCCCTACATCCCTGCAGTCACTGTCTTCTTCCAACAGGCAAATATTTGCATCCTTTTACATCTATTCTTTTTGTTTAGACATCCACATTGCTCAAAATTCCATGCTAATATTGCCTTCTTTTTAATTTTCAGTCTTGGGTGTTGTCTGTTGTTTTCCTATTAGGGAAAGTGATGGATCGTGCATGATCTCTCCTGAATCTTCCTGTTCCCTTATCCCCCAACAAAGACAATTTTCCCCCTCTTCCCATCCTCTTAGGATGTTTATATCCCAATTTGGATTAGTACAATATGCAATTATTATTATAGGAATGCTCTCTGCAGATCCTCCCTGTAATATACTTTAATTACTTTCCATGTCTTGTGAACTTATTGTTTTGTTTGTAATTAATAATCATCTGTTTCATTTGTTTCTTTAATTCTCTCTGTATTTTTTTAGTAATGCAACCTCAAATTCTCCAATTTATTTATCTCTCCTTTTAATTATTCAGATATGTCATTATCCAATAATTTCATCTTTTCAAATAAGTTTTTCCCAAAACCCTGCATCATGCTTTCATCAGGAGAGTTGCCTTGTGCCTGGCAAATCAACATCCTTCTGATGATTCTCTTTATCTCTTCGTTAAGTTGGGTTCTCTGTTTTTAAACCCTCTATCTTTTTTTTTTTGTTGGTTTCTTTATTTCTTTGGCCGTGCACATCCTCCAAAATGTTCCTGACGCAAAATTTTGGACACCTTGACTGTCTGAAAATATTCTAACCTCACATTAAGTGACAGGTTGCTAAGGTATAGAATTTTATTTGAAAATAAATTTCCTTTGAAATTATGAAGGCAATTCTGTGTTGTCTACAGCATCTAGTGTTATCTATAGCTGTCTAGTGTTGGCCATGAGAAGTTCAAGACCATTATCAACTTTTATTCTTTAATTGTGATTATTTTTTTCTCTTGTCGAATCTTCTCTTTGTCCCCATGCATTTTACATTTCTCCAGTGTCTTGGCATAGTAGTATTCTCATCCACTGTGTTTAGCCCTTGTTGGTTTCTTTCAATCTGGAAATTTATATCCCTTTATTCTGGGGGGTTTCTTGAATTATGATTTCCTCCTCTCTTTCTCTGATATCTCTGTCTGAAATTCCAACTTCTTTTTTCTTTTTTTTGGTCTTTTAGACCTCCTGGACTGGTACTCTACCTTTCCTTTTCTTTTTTTCTCTTACTTTCCATCTCTGCCATTTTATTCTTCCTTTTGTGTGATATTCTCAACTTTATTTTCCATGACTTCCATGGAGTTTTTGTGTCTGTTCTCATGTTTCAATTTCTAAGAGCTCTTTTTATTATCTGAACATTCCTTTCTATAATATTCTGTTCTTTTATTCAAGAATGCAATATCTTCCTTTAGGATTATGAAGATATTAATGTAGATGCTTTTTAAATTTCTTCTCCTTGCATAATGTTTCCTTCTAAGTAGTTTTTTCCCCCCTTGTTTATTTTGGCCTTAATCTTTCATGCTAAATGTATCCCCACTGTCTAGTGATCCTAGGCTGTCTGCTTATATTTACACCTAGGACCCTGAAACGCTGATTGGATGCGTTGGAGCCAGTGGGTGGGCTTTGTCAACTCTGGGCTTTACTGTAGAGGCATCTAAGGGAGCTCTCTGGAATCCTTAATGTCAGAGTCTTTAGCTCTTTCTTCTTGGACAGGTCAGTTTCCCCAGAGAAAAACTTTTAATTTCCTGGCTGAAAGACAGGTCTTGCTACCCACACTCTGGGAACTAACTGGGAAGAGAGGGCTGGGGGTCTCAGAGTTAAGTATGCAAATATAGTCTCACTCTTAAGCCTGGAAGGGTAACCAGTAATCATGCTTTGCTCAGGACTGTGGTATTTCCTGTAATGCAGGATTCTGTGTGTTAAAATCAGTACGGGACAGTCGACCACTTTAGCCTGGGCAACATTCTTTAAAGGATCCTATTCTGGCCATTCTTTGGAGTGTCCTTCCCCAAGGTCAAGGGGACCTGTCCATCATTTCTAGACTATGCTTCAGAATTCTTGTCCACATGACCTCAATCCTGCTTCCAGGAACCATGTGGGTCTCTTCTCTCATTCTGTCCTTTTTAGGGTGAATAATTTCACCCACAGTGTATGGGCCCCCTGAAACCAAGGGATGGCCAAGGAGTTTAACAGAGCTTCAACAGAGGACTGAGTCTCCACACACTCTCATTTCAGGGCCCTGCTAGTAAGGCAGGGAAATAGAGTGAGAAGAGAGGTGAGGGTAGGCCAGGAGCCATGGTCCCCCTGGGCACTCTTGCTTTGGGCTCTGCAAATGCCAGGTGCGAGCCTGAACCTTGCTCTTTTCACTGTGATATCTACTCTACTCTCAGCTGTGCCTAGACCCCTCCAGTCCAGAGACCTCTCAATTACCCTCTCCCATGACTATATTTGCATTTTACCAGGCTGCAAAAGGGCAATTGCCCAGATACATGGAGTGACAGTAGGATCTTGTAATCAAACCTCCTTGAGAGACTTCCAACCAAACTGTCTTGGTGCCATCTTCACTCCCACTCCAGGAAAACCCTACACTACCAATTCCTGAATCTGTTGGAGGTCTATGGGGTATTAACTGGATTGCATCTTCTCTTTCCCTACTTCAGGCTTGTAATTTAAATTTCTTTTGTTTGAGAAGTCAGGGTCCTTCCATCCATCCATTTTCCATCTTCCAACGTCTGGTGGTATAGTTGCCACTTCAGTCTTTATATTAGTAGGTCTTATTTTTTAAATTGCTAGTTAAATTACTGCTGTGCTAATAGAATTTACAGAGGGAAAAAAGCAAATATGTATGTTCAAACATGCAGCGCTATTGGAAGTTAAAATGCCAAAATATTTCCAGCAATGTAGTAAAGAGGAAGAAAAAGAATAAATTTGGGGGTAAGGATGTGGGTGAGAAACTGGGAGAGAAACAGTAAAGGTCTATTTGATCCACTAATGAAACAACATCATGAAATTACATGAGATAACATCTACCAGTTTGTTTGCCATCAAATATGTTATATCAGGCAAAAGTACAGCTGTTCTGGTTGGGCTGAGTAAGCAAAGGGAATTGAATTTCTTTCCAAGACATTATTTCTGACCTCTGCTAGTGATATAAGCTATAGTGATTGTGCTACTTTATATATAGACAGAGGACAAAAGAAACTACAAGCTCTCAAATGGTTACATACATACATATAAAAAAATTTTTTTTAACAAATAAAAGTTTTGGGCAGGGTATCACAAAAACAAACCTGTAACCTCAATACAGCGTCAGATTTTAGTGATGCTGCACTTCCAGGGTGGTGAAGGCTGTTGCAGCATGTGCAAAGATAGAATATTATAAACTGGAAGAAAGGGGCTCTCTGCTGAGGAGTACAGTCCCCCATGCACTCAGTACAGCTCCCCATGCACTCAGTACAGCCCCCCATACACTCAGTACAGCCCACCATGCACTCAGTACAGCCCACCATGCACTCAGTACACACAGCACCCCATGTAGTCAGAACAGCCTCACCATGCACTCAGGACAGCCCACGATCTACGCTGTACAGGCCCCTAGGCATTCAGGAAGCACAACCCACATGCACTAAGAACAGCCTCACCATGCACCCTGTACAGCCACCCATGCACTCAGTACAGCCCCCCATGAATTCAGAAAAGCCTAACCATGCACTAAGTACAGCCCCCCATGCACACACAGTACAAGCACACAGTACATCCCCCATGCACTCAGAAAACACAGCCTCCAATGCACTCAGTACACACAGTCCCCCATGCACTCAAAACAGCCTCACCATGCACTTAGTACAGCCCCCCGTGCACTCAGTACAGGACCGCATGCATTCACTACATACAGCTCCCCATGCACCCAGAACAGCCCCCCATGCACTGAGTACATCCAGTCATGCACTCAGTACAAAAAGACCCCCATGCACTCAGTACAGCCCCTCATGCACTCAGTACACACAGACACTCATGAACTCAGAACAGCCTCACCATGCACTCATTACAGCCCGCATGCACTCAGAACAGCCCACCATGCACTAAGTACAGGCAACAATGCACTCAGAACACAAAGCCCCCAATGCACTCCAACAGTCCCCCATGCACTCAGTATAGCCAGCCATGCACTCAGAACACAAAGCCCCCCATGCACTCAGTATAGGCACAGATGCACTCAGTACACAGAGCCCCCATGCACTCAGAAGAGCCTCACCATGCACTCAGTACAGCCCCCAATGCACTAAGTAAACACAGCCCCCCATGCACAAGGTACAGCCCCTATGCACTCAGTACACACAGTCCCCTGTGCACTCAGAACAGCCCTACCCTGCACTCAGTACAGTCCCCCATGCAATCATATGGCCAGCCATGCACTCAGTACACAAAGCCCCCCATACACTCAGTACAGCCCCTTAGGCACTCAAGACACACCGCCCCCCATGCACTCAGTACAGCCCCCATGCACTCAGTACACACAGCTCCCCATGCACTCAGAACAGACTCAGAATGCACTAAGTACAGCCACCCATGCACTCAGTAGAGCCCACTATACACTCAGAACAGTCTCACCATACACTCAGTACAGCCCCCCAAGCACTCAGTACACATAGCCCCCAATGCACTCAAACAGTTCCCTATGCACTCAGTACAGCAAGCCATGCACACATTAGAGCCCCCCATGCTCTCAGTAAAGCCACCCATGCACTCAGTACAGGCCCCCATGAACTCAGTACAGCACCCCACACGCTCAGTGCTGTCCCACTTGCACTCAGTACACTCAGGCCCCTATGAACTCAGTACAGCGCACACCGAACACAGTACAGCTGCCCATGAACTCTGTGCACATGGCACACAATGTGTGCAGAAATGCCTCACCATGCACTCAGTACAGGCCCCCATGCACACAATACACACAGCCACCCATGCAATCAGTACAGCCCCCCATGCACTTAGTACACACAGCCACCCATGGACTCAGAACAGGCTGACCTTGCCCTCAGTACAGCCCACAATGCACTCACTTCAGCCCCCCAATCACTCAGTACAGCCCCACATGCACTCAGTACAGCCAACCATGCACTCAGTAGAGCCTCCCATACACTCAGTACAGCCTCCATGCACTCAGTTCGGCCCACATGCACTCAGTACATTCCTGCATGCATTCAGTACAGGGCCGCATGCCCTCAGTACACACAGCGCCCCATGCACTCAGAACAGCCTCACTACGCTTCAGGACAGCCCCCGTTCTACTCAGTACAGGCCCCTATGCACTCATACACACAGTCCCCTGTGCACTCAGAACAGCCCTACCCTGCACTCAGTACAGCCCCCCATGCATACAATACATCCCCCATGCACTCAGTACACACAGCCTCCAATGCAAGCAGTACATACCGTCCCCCATGCACTCAAAATTTCCTCACCATGCACTCAGTACAGCCACCCATGCACTCTGAACAGTCCCGCATGCACTCAGCATTTCCAGCCATGCACTCAGTACACAAAGGCCCCCATGAACTCAGTATAGCCCCTCATGCACTCAGTGCTTGCAATCCCCATGCACACACTACAGACCCCTATGAACACATTACAGCCCACATGCACTCAGGACACACAGCCCCCCATGAACTCAACACAGCCTCACCATGCACTCAGTACAGCCCCTCAAACACTCAGCACACACACCCCCCATGCACCCAATACAGCCCACCATGCACTCAGTTCAGCCCCCATGCAATCAGTACATTCCCACATGCACTCAGCACTCACAGCCCCCCATGCACTCAGAACAGCCTCACCATGCACTAAGTACAACCTCCCATGCACTGAGTACACACAGCCCCCCATGCACTCAGAACAGCCTCACTATGCCTCAGGACAGCCCCCGTTCTACTCAGTACAGGCCCCTATGCATTCAGTACACACAGCCCCACATGCACTAAGAAGAGCCTCACCATGCACTCAGTACAGCCCCGCAGGCACACAGTACAGTCGCCCATGCACTCTGAACAGTCCTGCATGCACTCAGTACTCCCAGTCATGCACTCAGTACACAAAGGCCCCTATGTACTCAGTACAGCCCCTCAGTACACACAGCCCCCCATGCACTCAAAACAGCCTCACCATTCACTCAGTACATCACACCGTGCACTCAGAACAGTCCCCCATGCACTCAGTGCAGCCACCATGCACTCAGAACACAAAGCCCCCCATGCACTCAGTACACTCAGCCCCCAATGCAGTCATAACAGCCTCACCATGTACTCAATACAGCACCCCATGAACTCACTATACAAAGACCCCCATGCACTCAGTACAGCCCCAATTAACTCATACAAACTGCACCTAATGCACTCAGAACAGTCTCACCATGCACTCAGTACAGCCCACCATGCAATCAGAACAGCTTCACCATGCACTCAGTACAGCCCCCATGCACTCAGTACACACAGCCCACCATGCACTCAGAACAGCCTCACCATGCACTCAGTACAGCCCCCCATGCACTCAGCTCAGCACCTCACGCACTCAGTTCAGCACCACATGAACTCAATACAGCCCCCCAAGAACTCTGTACACACATCCTACAAGGCACTCAGTACAGCCACCCATGCACTCAGTAGATCCCGCCACGCACACAGAACAGCCCCACAAGACCTCAGTACAGCACCCCATACACTCAGTACACACAGCCCACCATGCACTCATAATGGCCTCACCATGCTCTCAGAAGAGCTTCACCATGCACTCAGTACAGCCCCGCATGCACTCAGTACAGCCGCCATGCACTCAATACAGCCCCCCATTCATTCAGTACCCAGAGTCTCACTCAGTAAACACAGCCCATCATGCACTCCAAGAGCCTCACCATGCACTCAGTACAGCCCCGCATGCACTCAGTACAGCCGCCATGCACTCAATACAGCCCCCCATTCATTCAGTACCCAGAGTCTCACTCAGTAAACACAGCCCATCATGCACTCCAAGAGCCTCACCATGCACTCAGTACAGCCCCGCATGCACTCAGTACAGCCGCCATGCACTCAATACAGCCCCCCATTCATTCAGTACCCAGAGTCTCACTCAGTAAACACAGCCCATCATGCACTCCAAGAGCCTCACCATGCACTCAGTAAAGCCCCCCATGCAATCGGTACAGCCCCACACACACACAGTACTGCCCCCCCATATGGCAAATACACACAGGCCCCCAAACACTGAGTACACACAGCTCCCGATGCACTCAACACAGTCCCCCGTGCAATCAGAACAGCCTCACCATGCACTCAGTACATCCCATTCTTTTCGCATGAAGGTAGTTCCTGGACAGACAGAGCAGTGTGTGTTGCTGTCAAGGCCAGACCAAAACCCACGTTAGCTCAGGGAAAATGCTCTACCTTTGCTATGTGCCTAATAGGGACCCATGGAAAGCCTGATTTCAATGAAATCTTTAGTAATACCCCTCACGTTTACTTGCAAGAAAATTGAAGGCCCGAGAGGTTACATCATTTACCCACAGCCCACAGTGGCTAGTCAACAGTGGAACTGGGAATCCCATCCAATTCTGTCTAGTTCTCTAAACCACATATCAGTATCATGAATCTGGGCGGATGCAAGGACTTCTACATACGGTTGTTATTATGGTTTCCCAAGCAGCAAGGTGAGGAGTCTTTGGATACAGCTTTTCTTCACCAGGGCACAGGTGCCCTGGGCAACATGGTCTAGGTAGTAGAGGGTGTCTGGCAGGTGCACCTTCTTTAGTGGGGCGCAGTTGGCTTCCCTTCCACGTGGGATCCCACTCACTTTCAGATTTCAGATCTTCTGTCCACGGATGATGGACACACCGTTTAGTGTATTGACATCTCCTGGTTCTTGGCATTCTACACTTTTATGGTTATTGTTCTAATTGTGGAATGGGTGTATTTGTTTCATATTAAGGACGTCAGCCAATTGAGATCATATAGGGACATATAGCAAGAGATGGAAATCCTCTTTCTGGGTTTAGGGTTTATTTTTAGTCATTTTGAACTACTTTTACTCCAATTCTTCCTCCCCACCCCCCCAAAAAAAACCCTCACTTGGTTAGGTTTTCTCAGACGAAGCTCATAGAAGTTATCTTAAGTTCTGGAAGACTTAATAACATATTGAGATAAAATGTCCATTGTCATACTGTCATCTCAGCTGTTCACATAGGCAGTAAGAAGCGTATAAGAGCACAGCTCAGGGACTGCCACCGGATAAGGCAGTTCTCCAGAGGGGAGGATGACTGTGAGCTGTTTGCAGGTGACACTGGCAATGGAGGGCGATGGGTCCAAAGGGGACCAGGGCATGGACACCAGCAGTATCCCCCACAGCCCCCCACAGTGCACAGTCACCAGCTTGATTCAGTGGCTCACTCAGTCTCTGCTTCTCTCTGATGGTCTTTCTCATCTGCTCCCACCTCCAAATAATTGACCTCATTTTTATATTTGATTTTTTAATTTTAGAAATGAAATTTATCAAATATGACATTAAAAATAGGAAAACTTCCATATGACCACTATCCAGAATTAGCAATGGTTAATAACTTGCTTGTATTTGCTTTCAGAAACAAATAAAACATTAGAAACATAATCCCTTTCAATTAGAAATCCCCTGAGTCCCATTCCCTCAGCCCCTCCCCAAAGGTAACAACAGTCAGTGGTGGTTTTCTTTCCACTCCATGTTTTATACCCTGAACAATAACTAATATAGAATATATGTGTGTTTTATTTACATACATGATGTCAAGGTGCATATTTCCTTTTTAACTTTAAATTATATATTGGTGATATAGACATTTGATTGGTATATATTTATACATTTACGCACATACATGAAATGGTCATCCCTTTTTGGCTCCTGTGTAGTATTTTGTCATATAAATATGCCTGCCACATTTTGTTTATTCCCTCATTAGTAGACATTTAGATTGCTTTAATTTTTCTGTTAATACAAAAATATTGTAATAAGCACTCTCATAACATCTGCTTATGCAAATATGCAAGCTGGTGTGAATTCTGGAAAGTGGAATTCTTGAGTCAAATGTCAAGCACTTTTTCAATTTATGCTGCCAAATTGGTCTCTGAAATGCATTGTGCACCTGCACCTACCATTTGACATTCTCAGGGTAATGCTTGAAAGTTCTGTTTTTTTCAGTACTTTGCCAAGACTTTGTTTTGGCAGACATTTTTTTCTCTCCCATCCGATGGATGAAAATGGCATTTCTTTGCTTTTTTTTTTTTATCTCCCTGAAAATAATTAGATTTTCCTTCCAAGTGTTGATTGGCCATTTGAGTTTCCTTTTCTGCTTTTTTCTTAATTTATAGGATGTTTGCTCATTTACTCACTCATGGATCATTTATTACAACTGGGCTGTCTTCTAAGCACTGCCGGTGAATAAGTGGTAAATAAGACAGACAAAGACTTCAGTTCCCTTGGAATTTGTACTCCAGGGGAACTGGGGGAGGCAAGAAAGAAATAATAAAGGAATGAAGAAATTTCAGATAACCCCCACGAAAATTCCGAACAGTAAAGAAAATAAACACTTGACGTGATAGTAACAGAAAAAGAGCAGTAATTTATAGTGGGTGATCTAGGATAGACTCCCTGGGAAGGGAACATTTCAGTGGAGATTTGGATGAAAAGAAGGAGCAAGCCATGTACAAATTGTGGGTGAAGATTTGGGTAGAGGAAACAGCAAGTGCAAATGCCCTGAGAATACAAGTGTGGTGTGTTCTAAGGCTGAAATGAAAGCCTGGGTGGTTGCATCCCAGTAAGAAAAAGGAAAGGGGCTAACAGATGTTATCTGAGAGGTAGATGATACAAGGACTTTTAGTTCATGCTGAGACTTTGCCATCAAGGGTAATGTAAGTATTTAGAGGGTGCAGGGGAGTGATGTAATCTGATTTACTTGCTAGAAATGTCACTGTAGCTATTGGGTAGAAAATGAATTGGAAGGAAGAAGTAGGGAGAACAGTTAAGAGGCCATTGAACCATCCAAATTAGAGATGATGCAGGCTTGGACTAAAGTGTTAGCGGTGGAGATAAGGAGAGATGAGCAGATTCAGGATATAGTTTGCAGAAGGAGGTGACAGGACTTTGATAGATCGGATAAGGAGTGGAAGTTGAGAGAACTAGAATAATCAAAAATGGTTCCTTGGGCTTCCCTGGTGGCGCAGTGGTTAAGAATCCACCCGCCAATGCAGGGGACACAGGTTCGAGCCCTGGTCTGGGAAGATCCCACATGCCATGCAGAACAACTAAGCCCGTGCACCACAACTACTGAGCCTGTGTGCTAAAACTACTGAAGCCTGCATGCCTAGAGCCCGTACTCCGCAACAAGAGAAGCCACCGCAATGAGAAGCCCGTGCACTGCAACGAAGAGTAGTCCCCACTCACCACAACTAGAGAAAGCCTGCGTGCAGCAACAAAGGCCCATTGCAGCCAAAAATAAGTAAATAATAAAATAAATTTATTTTAAAAAACGTTAAGAAAACAAAAACAAAAAACAGTTCCTTTGGGTTTGAACAACTGGGTAAGTTGTAAATCCATTTATTGAGATGCCAAGACCAGAAGAAGTGGGAGTGGGAATAATTTGTGCTAAATGAAAACCTCTGACAGCTGAATGTCTTGACAGTAATGCCAGTGGCAGGATACAGAGGGCCCTGGAGACCTTCTCAAATTTCGTTCATCAGGGTGATGTTTCAGAGGAAGTTATGGATCAGGGGTTAGCAACTGTATCAGTCAAGATCCTGCTAGGAAACAGAACACAATACAGATTGTTCAAGGGTCTCGAATGTAAACACTATTTACAGAGGCGTGGGAGGGGTTACAGGAACCCACAGGGAGGTTACAGCATCCAGGGGACTAGCATTGTCAGGAAGCTATTTCCACCTCCGGCCTGAAGGAGCAAAGAAAGGAAGTAGTGTTAATGGAGCCTAACGAGAGTGGAATCTTTTGGCCACCACTGCCACAAACGTGGAAGAGCCAGGAGAGCGCCAGAGAAACGAATAACCTGACCTCTCTTTCTCCTCCCACCATCCTATGTCCTACTGCTCTCTCCCAAATCCAACCAGAAAACAGACAACAGTGGTGTCTGGGCCAGGAAGCCCATAGGAATTAGTGTTCCTCTCCCCCAGGGAATAGAGAAGGACAAAGAAAGGCAGAAAATGGATCCGGTTGGGGAAAAGAAGGGGCAAATGGCGAATAATCTGCAAAGCAACATATAGAATTTTTCCTGTGACACATGGGTAAGTCACTCCAATGTCCCTTTCCATGCTGGCTTTGAGGGCACAATATTTGGCAAAATAATCTTTCCTTTACTCATCCCCCATCCTCTTCCTCCCACTCATATTTATGAAACTCTAGGATGTCACTACTTCCCCTATTTCAGTAAGTAAATGAAGAATGATTTTGTTCAAAATGTAGACTCCATATGATGCCTCTTCATGTCCAACTTTCTACCTAGAATCGATATGGTGATACCCTTGACCTTCTTAAGAGCCTTCCATGACTCCACACCATTTAATGGAGAAAATCCTACTTTTTTTTTTTTTCCTTGCATTCAAAGTCACCACCCACAATTTGGCTTTAGCCATCATCCCTAGATCGTTCTCCTACTATTTCTCAAAAAGGACCCCAGATGGTGGTCAGTCTGAACACAGTCTTGTATATTCCCCGCCTTTAGGCCTATGCTGTTGCCCATGTCCACTTGTAAAATTTCTTTCTTGCTTTTTAAGGACCAAATGAAATGTCAGTTAGTCTGATGGACCTACTATCCTCAGTGTCACTAGGCGGGAGCCTTGCCTCCCACTGCTCTGTTCTGTGTGCCATATGATCTGTCACTAGTAGGTCAAAATCATGAGGGTTGGGTGAAGGGCAGTTCACATGTATTATCTCATTTACTCCAAGCTAAAAGTCCAATGGAATCAGAACTATCCTGATAAGAAAACTGAGGCTTGGAAGAGCATGGTGTTTATTATATGTGGATTACATGTCCTCTCACACTGGGGTGCTATAATATCCTCCCATTTTTACAGAGGAGGAACAGAAACTCTGCGAGATCAAGTAACTTTCTCAAGAGCTAGTAAGACAGAGGCTGGATTGAAACTCAACTCTCTATCCTCAGGCTCCACACCTTGGTTCTTCACAACAGAAGAAAAAAGACAACTATGGGTAGCCCTCTCTGGCCCGAGAACAGTGTTGGGGGCTTTCATGTAAGATTATCTCACTTCATCCTAACCAGAACCCTGGGTGCAAAGGAATGTTCAATGAGGAGGGAAAGCAGAGCACACAGGAAGGACCCAGACGGTATCAGAGTGGCTGCTGGCTTCAGGCTAAGACCCTCCTCTTCTCTCTCCCTCCATTAATTTGACCTGTTGATTGAATCACATTATGAAAGATGCAGTTGGAGAGTTATAAAGAAAAAACTGTCTACTTTATAGAGTTTCTAAGTGATGGTCTTGATAGGCTTGGTAGTGGCAGCTCCCAGGAGAGAGAGAAAAGCAGATACATTCTGCTGGTGAAAAACAAAACAAAACAAAACACAAGCTCCTCCTTTGTGGCCACCATCTTGCCCGTTAATTCTCAATGTATATTTACCACTTAATCCCTTGTCACAGGTTATAAAAGTTGAAAAGTGGTTCATATGGTTTCTTATCCTGACATGTACCTTAAAATACAGTGGGTTACTCAAGCATATTTGGTAAGAAAACAAATATCCAGATTTCCTTGCCCCTTCATCTAATCTGATTCACACACACACACCCATACACACACACTCACACACCCAGGTTGGTGCTGACTTGCCTCTTTAGTCCCACTAATATTTACTTTGCAATACCTGAATCTTGCCCCACTCATATTTCACCTCTCTAGTGGCCAAGTAAGTAATCCGAGATTCACCGTCATTTTCTAAATAGACAACCAGATTACATAATCTTAAAATAATACCTAACCTCATTGCTATTTCCTTGTACTTACAAATAATCTATTGCAAATTCCTATTCAATTATAATATAGCATCCCCTACTGTTTTAGTCAGAGTCCTAGCAGGAATCAGCATGTTATTCAGATGATTCAAGGAAGAGACTATTTACAGAGGTATGGGCAGTATTAAAAAAAAACAGTGAGGAAGGATGAGGCATGCAGAGATTGGCAATGGTAAGAAGCTGCTATCACTCACAGGTTTGAAAGGATACAGGGCAGTGGTGATGCTACTGATGCAGCCGTGGTTGATGGGCTTCCAGGTGGATGCTATAATTATTGATGGATTCAGCCATTTCCAGAACTGAAAAACCAAAGCCATCAGGGAGTAGGAAAGAAGTGCTCTGAGCTCTTTTCTCACTGTGATCTCTGGCAGAGTGTTCCATTGGCCAAATCCAAAAGGGCACCAAATGACAAGAGAAGCAGCTAATGCAACCAGAATGATCAGGCCCCTGGGGCGCAGAGCAGAGGAGAGAGGCTGAGAATGAATGGGGAGAAAGAAAATAACATCCACCTTCTTAATACCATAGATCTCTACCACCAACAGTGGCCCCATTTTAGCATAATCCTATCTCCCATGGTCTTCACTGATTGATTCATTCATTCAACATGGATTCATTGACTGCATTATTGAATTATGGGAAACATAAAGCAATTTGAATATAAGAATAAATTTTACTCATAAGGAACACATGATCTAGATACGTGAGCAGACATACCTGGTGAAACATTCCTTGGAACCGTTTCCTTAACTCTCTTGTATTCTGCAGTGAGCCCTCTAACATAAAGCCCTCTAACATATTTTATAAAAATATGTCAATATTATCATGTCCTAGTAATTTGTATCTGAACTTTATTGTGGATCACATTTTAATCAGTGATGAAACCCTGTATTTCTGGCACATTTTAGGTAGTTTAGTGTTGAATCTGTTGATCTTGGAAACCTTCAAATAACAAGTAAGTTTGCAGACATTTGAGGGCAAAATTTCCAGGACCTTGACAATTCCTTGTTAGCCTATATACTTAAAACTCTATCATTATGTTGAGTTGGTATACTCCAGAGACAAGCCCTCCTAGACTGCTCCAGCTTGGCTCTCCACAGAAAAGCCTTCATTAAGTTTGATTTAGTAATTTGGGTTTAATTAAAGGTCAGTATGAAAAATGACCATGTGCAACATGTTACTGCTTATTCTACAAAACTACATTTATAGATGACACGTATTATATTCTGTGATATTCCTCATATAAGAATTCATACAAGCTCCTCCTAAAAGAGGTTTTCTGAAAATGTGACCTCCAGTTTTGTTTCTGTATTCACCATAGTTGCTAAAACACCTGTAATAAATCAGATTTCTAGAACATTTTTAACATAAAATGGTTCCTCTGTTCTTTTCAATATTTACTCATAATGACCTATTTTGATCTTTGAAAAATATGTCACCTCAAATTCTTTTTAGAAAAAGTGGAATGTAAATTAAGAATTTGAGTTAAAAAAAGAGTATTATTTATTACTAGGTAGCTAATGAAGCCAAACAGCAAAAGAATAATAAAATAACCATATAAAATATATGTATATACATATATGTGCACACACACACAAAGATATATGTGTGCTGGAGTGTGTTGTGTATCTATACACACACACACACATAGCGTACAATGTACTGCAAAGGGAGAAGTGTGAAGTGAGTGATAAAGATAATTCGTAAAATGAATCATGGGAGGAAAACCACAATGTGCTAAAGAAGGCAGTTAGGGCTTCATTTATTAGTTTATTAATTCCACAAACATTTATTAGGCTGCTTCTATGTGCTAGACATTGGGCTAGATGATACAAAGTTGCATTAAGCAATAGCTCTGTCCTCAAGGAGCTTTCAGTCCAGTGGGGCAGGAGGGTATGGTGGGTAGCTGAGTACATTTATTATAGGACTGTGTTATAAGAGGACACTCTGGATGCTAACAAGAGTCCAAATTTGGTAGTCAAAGCATGGGAGGAATTCGGAAAGGCAGAAATTCCATATCATAGAACAGTCACCATCAAAACAACGATGGAGACCAGGAGAATGCAGGGTAGGTGTGAAGGCATCATGCATGCTAATCTGTCTAGAATCAAGTGTTCATAGAAAAGCCTGAATAGGTATTTTACTCCAGTAAGAACTCTATACCCTATGCTTGATACTCTGTTTTCCCTGTCAACTTTCATATAATTATTACAAGATACTTCTTAGCACGAGCACTGTGGTAGATTAATTGCAAAATGGCCCCAATTTTTCACTCTGCCTATATCCACACCCTTTGCAATGTGAGCTTGTAGCTCCTCCCATTGGAGGTGGAATCTATTTCTTCCCCACCTTGAATCTGAGCCTGACCTTGTACTTGTTTGGATCAATATAATGTAGAGGAAGTGATGGCCTGCCAGATCTGAGCCTCAGGAGAACTTGTGAATTTTTCCTCTCTTTTGGAACCCTGCCTTTGTCATAAGAACAAATCCAAGCTAGCCTGCTGGAGGATGAGAGGCCATGAGAAGCAGCGAAAAGTCATCCCAGCCAAGATCTCAGGTGTATCAGAGCACAGCAACCATCAGTACCCTACCCAGCAGACCAGCAGTGGGCTGAGATGAATGCCGGAGCCCCCCCTAAGCCCAGCTCAGATCAGCAAAACCACCCAGAAGACTCATGAGAAATGAGAAACGGCTGATGTTTTGTATCACTAGGTATTGAGGTATTTTATTAGGAAACAATAGCTAACTGAAGGATTTAAGAGGAAAAAATGAATCAAAAAATAGATAATCAGTAAGGACCTACTGCATAGCACAGGGAACTCTACTCAATATTCTGTAATAACCTATATGGGAAAAGAATCTGAAAAAGAATGGATATATGTATATGTATAATTGAACCACTTTGCTGTACACCTGAAACTAACACAACATTGTAGATCAACTATACCCCAATATAAAATAAAAATTAAATTAAAAATGAATCAAGATATTAGAGAAACAGAAGGGAAAATGGGAATAAAGTGCTCTCATAATGTCAGAGACTTCTACTCTCAGCTCTATTGCTAACTGGCTGGTGCCCTGGAGCGATTTATGTAAACTCTTTGGACTTTGGTTTTCATATCTGTGGTTTAGATAAGATAAGGGTATTTCTGATTAGTAAAGGAATAGTAAAAGCATTTTTATTTTTTTCCTCTCTCTTGAAACACACCAGAAAAGGAAGAATGATAAACAGAAGGGTACTCCAGTAAGAACTCTATACCCTATGCTTGATACTCTGTTTTCCCTGTCAACTTTCATATAATTATTACAAGATACTTCTTAGCACGAGCACTGTGGTAGATTAATTGCAAAATGGCCCCAATTTTTCACTCTGCCTATATCCACACCCTTTGCAATGTGAGCTTGTAGCTCCTCCCATTGGAGGTGGAATCTATTTCTTCCCCACCTTGAATCTGAGCCTGACCTTGTACTTGTTTGGATCAATATAATGTAGAGGAAGTGATGGCCTGCCAGATCTGAGCCTCAGGAGAACTTGTGAATTTTTCCTCTCTTTTGGAACCCTGCCTTTGTCATAAGAACAAATCCAAGCTAGCCTGCTGGAGGATGAGAGGCCATGAGAAGCAGCGAAAAGTCATCCCAGCCAAGATCTCAGGTGTATCAGAGCACAGCAACCATCAGTACCCTACCCAGCAGACCAGCAGTGGGCTGAGATGAATGCCGGAGCCCCCCCTAAGCCCAGCTCAGATCAGCAAAACCACCCAGAAGACTCATGAGAAATGAGAAACGGCTGATGTTTTGTATCACTAGGTATTGAGGTATTTTATTAGGAAACAATAGCTAACTGAAGGATTTAAGAGGAAAAAATGAATCAAAAAATAGATAATCAGTAAGGACCTACTGCATAGCACAGGGAACTCTACTCAATATTCTGTAATAACCTATATGGGAAAAGAATCTGAAAAAGAATGGATATATGTATATGTATAATTGAACCACTTTGCTGTACACCTGAAACTAACACAACATTGTAGATCAACTATACCCCAATATAAAATAAAAATTAAATTAAAAATGAATCAAGATATTAGAGAAACAGAAGGGAAAATGGGAATAAAGTGCTCTCATAATGTCAGAGACTTCTACTCTCAGCTCTATTGCTAACTGGCTGGTGCCCTGGAGCGATTTATGTAAACTCTTTGGACTTTGGTTTTCATATCTGTGGTTTAGATAAGATAAGGGTATTTCTGATTAGTAAAGGAATAGTAAAACTCTCTTGAAACACACCAGAAAAGGAAGAATGATAAACAGAAGGGACAATATTCCATCTATAAAGAGAAAAGAGTACCCAAAAGAATTGAAAACATGTGCACACCAGTTTGCATATGAATGTTCATAGCATCATTATCCATAATAGCTAAAAAATGGAAACAATTCAAATATTGATCAGAAGATGAGTGGATGAATAAAACGTATCCACACAATGAAGTATCATTTGGCAATAAAAATAAGGTACTCATACGTGCTACAACATGGATGATCCTTGAAAACATCATTCTAAGTGACATAAACCATAAGTGACATAAAATACAGCATACTGTATGATTCCATTTTTATGAAATGCTCAGAATAAACAAATCCATAGAGACAGTAGCCTAGCGGTTTTCAGGGACTATGGGTGGAGGAAATGGGGGATGACTGCTAATAGGTATAAAGTTTCTTCTTGAAATCGTAAAATGTTTTGGAATTAGCGGTGATGGTTATAAAACATCATGTACATACAAAAAAAATACTGAATTTTACACTTTTAAAGGGTGAATTTTATGATATGAATTGCATCTCTATTTTTAAAAATAAAACAAACAAAGAAGAAAGGAGCTACGATCTCAAACCTTAGACTATGATATATAGTTGCCCCAAACTGAATTCTGCACTAAAATGACTGTGCATTATCACAGCTGCAAAACAAGTTACAGGAAGTCTGGTGGCAGTACTAATGGAGGACAGACACAGAGATTGTCAATTCCAAATAAGAACTTAGGTTTTAGGAATTTAGTTGTGAACCATACCAACTTCTTAAAGCCCAGAAATGCAGACATACATGTGAGGCACAAAGAAAAACATGTTAAGAGGAAGAGGTAGATTTGATTAGAACCACAGCCTGTCCCAGAACATTCTTTCCCTATTTCCCTACAATATCATCTATCACATAGCTGTCCCTATTCAAAATAAGTATTAATTAGGTAGCAGCTTGAGACCTGTTGTCAGAAAGGAAGTCATTTCTATAGGACTCTCTCCTGTGTTCTGTTGACCACGCACTTCTTTCGTTGTTTCGGCTGTAACCAACTCTATTCCCTATCATGGTTCCCTACCGCCACAGTTTTGTAGACATCCTCTTTGTTAGCAGAATCTTCTGGAAGTATCCTTTTTTGAATATTCTATTTCGTTGCTGTTGAGACATTGATTAATACAGTGAAGTAGTTTGGATAAATTTTCTTATATCTATTTTAAAACTGTCATAAGTTATATGATTCTAGGCCTAAGGGTCATTTTTCTATGTTGCCTTGCCTCCTAGTCTAGGGTTAAATTTGATTCGGAGCTTATAGTTTACAGAAGAAACAGTTGAAGCCCCTGCTCATGACTTTTGGTAGAAAATAAAAACCCTCTAATTAATCACCGGGGTTGAAGGGATTCTTTTTCTAACTAGTCTGGTTAAAATTAGAAATCAGCTTGCTATGGATTAAACAATTGGCTTGATATTATTCTTTAAATCTAACTGACTGATAATATACTAGATTATATCTAGATATGCAAGAAAGGGTATGAATCAGGACCCTTTGAGTGAAGAGGAAGAGGAAAGAGGAGGAAGGCCTAGGGTCTGAGGGCAGACTTGAGACAACCCTGCAGTGGAAAGCAGAAGGCTGCTACTCAGGGACCATATGAAGGCAAAGGACACAGGGCAGGACTGACAGGAGAGGCAAGTATGGGATGCAGACAGATAAGGGTGATGAGCATCAACGACTAACAACATGTTACACAGCATTTGCCAAGAGCTCACCTTATTATGAAGGTAGAGCTAATGACAAATGGCACACTGTGAAAACATACTTCAGAGCCCCACCCAGATGCCTCAGATGAGCCAGTGTGCCCATCTTATTTGCTATGAATATTAGATGTTAATGGCTACTAGCTACTCCTGTAGACAATTGCCCAGCATGTATAAGGAATGCCTTGCCAAGGAAGTTTATATCTTTCCCCTAAGCAACCAGAGACAAACTTAGAATCACTGATTGACTGATAGAGAAATTCAAATCTGTGATGCAGCTTATATTCCAGAGTTCACCTGTGGATTTGGGCAGAGGCTAGCTCTTACCTAAGAACACATCCTTGCTATCCTGCTTTATCTCCTTCGTTGCAGGCTTTTTCCTGAAGAGTGTGCCCTCAGTCCTTCATATATACATGGATCTCTCTCTCAGGCTCTGCTTTGAGCCTGATCTACATGCACTATGGTTACAGAGTCCTTGTCTGCGTTCCTTCTTCCCTTCCCGTGTTTTTCAAATATTCATCAATCCCTTATTGTGTGTGAGTCATTGCCTTTTAGTAATCAAACATCAGGAAGCTGCGGTGAGTTTGTTAGCGTTCACTTTGATGATTTCTTTAGAAGTCTGTCTTGGTCCAGAGATCTTTACACTGAACTTCAAAAGAATCTTTGACTTATATTTCATCTGGTCAATCAATTTCACAATTCAGCAAAAATAGTAAGAAAGCAGAATTACCATACTTTCTCCTAGTGGGATCTTTTTTTTTTCCCTTGATGCGTCAATTTTATTTTATTTTATTTTATTTTGGGGGGAATCTTTAAATTAATAATATATTTATAAAGTTCTTCCAAGATTCTATTGCATACATGTACCAAGTGAACTCTCTAGTTCCATTTAAACAAGAAGTTAATATGAACTGATAAATCTAAGTTTACTATGTCTATTCCTGCAAACAGGAAACACTTGAGGATAAGGGAATAAAACTGAATTGGGTTAATTAGCTAGTGTTATTAAACAGTGAACTTTATGTGCCACCAAGATGGCTTATTTATTCACACTATACTGTAACAGAAAAACTAATAAGAATGTGTTATTTATGGTACTTATACAACTTAGTTTTGAAGAAGAGAGTTTAGGAGCTAAGAAATGGGCTTATCTTAACATTTCATTTTAATAGCGGTGAGCTACTGAACTAACTGTAAAACTGCACAATGAAGCTGCTCAGTAGAAAACAAGAGTAGGGTGCTCAAGGTGAAACCATGAGCTTTGTTCTTCCACACCTGTCAGTTCAGTAGTTGCCAAAAATCTTCAGGACAGCAAATCAACAGGTAGAACAGGCCAATAGATGGCGCTATTGCTATGTATAATGCCCCGGAAAATCTGAGGAGGAAGACAACACAGGACAAAAACATACACCTAGCTTCCGAATTCTTCAAGAAACGGCAGTGTTTTGTTTTGTTTTGTTTTGTTTTGTTTTTATCTCTCTTATCTGAACTGGAGCCATCACTCTCATTCTCTCATTGAGTTGAGTTTAAGTGCTCAATTTTTGTGCCCTAAAGACAACATGTCATTTTCACATGGACGTTGCAAGAAAGGATATCTATTCAATAGATACCTGATATTTCTCAACTGGCTTGAAAAGATGTCTTAATCCACAAGCAGAAGAGGTAAATACCCGATGGGATAAAGGTCTTTAAAAACAGAGAATGGGGCTTCCCTGGTGGCTCAGTGGTTTAGGGTCCGCCTGCCAATGCGGGGGACGCGGGTTCATGCCCCTGACCGGGAGGATCCCAAGTGCCGCGGAGCGGCTGGGCTCGTGAGCCATGGCCACTGAACCTGCGCGTCCGGAGCCTGTGCTCCGCAACGTGAGAGGCCCGCGTACTGCAAAAACAAACAAACAAACAAAAAACAGAATGTTGGAAAGCTCCTCAGAGGGAATGTGATTTCTACAACTTTTGGTGGAATTATTCCACAGTTATCTTTTAGGGAAAAAAATTTGTATGAAATAATTAACTTCCTAAAGTAAGATGAAGGCAATTTTCAATAAAATCTTATGAAATTCAGAATATCTTTGAAAAGCATTAGCCATGCTAAAGGAAAGGGGAGCAATATGGATAGTTAATAAATAGCAAAGAATCTTGAAAGCATTGTTCTGTGCATGGAGAATGGATTTGTTTCTTTTTTCTCTGTGATGGGATTCATCATTTTAGTGTTAGTTTTGTGAAATCTGTCTTCATGGTTTGAAGAGATCCAGGTGTGGAAAGAAGGTCACCTTGGGATTAAAAATTTGACACAAATAATCAACCAGATTTTGAAGATTTTACCACATTTGACATGCATTTTAAGACTGATTTGTGGAGACAAATTGTTTCTGACTCCAATGGTCTCAAAAGAAGATTTGGTCTTCTTGAATGAATCCATGAAGCATCCTAAATTATTGCTACCCCTCAAAGAGTCCCAGTCAGAGAAAAATAAGTTGTGTTGTACAGCCAAGTGGAAATAAGAGACAAGAAAAATAATGTTTCATCAGGTTTATAAAGTTCTTTCTAGGCACCTGATTGTCTTGGCAACATTTTGAGATAGGCAAGATAGCCAAGTATGATTACGTTCATTGAGTACTTAAGGCACTTTTCCAGCATTTTACCTCTATTACCTCATTTAATCTTTGCAATGACCATATGAGGTAGGTACTATTATTGTCCTCGTTTCCCAACAGAGGACATTGAAGTACAAAAGAGTTAAGTAGCTTCCCAAGGGTATACAACCAGAAAGTGGCCTAGCTGGAATGAAAACCCAGGCAGGCTGAAAGACTCGTGCAGTCATTTCTAGAGATAAAAATGGGCATTACAGTTTATGTCGTAAGCTATGAAACATGGAGTTAAATTTAGACCTAAGGTCTTAATGATCTGTGGCCTGATGGTCTTCCCTGAATGACATTCCGTTTTGATTTGGACAATCCCAGATTGTCAGAATTACATTCCCCTTGACTCTTAAGTGCCATGTAGACTGTACCAGTCTAGCTGGTCTCCCACAGATAATTCTCTTCACTTGACTAGTATGCTGTTTGGATTTGCATGCCCATGCTTATCTCTGCAGGCTCCACTATAAATTGAGTCAGCCTACTCTTCCAAGAATCTCTGCAGTTGTAAGTTCTTGCCTGAGAAGTCTTTCGTGGCTGGCTTAGTGCTGGCATCAGTGATGAAACAGGAAGAGAAAGATCTCCAGACTTTGGGACTCCAGAGCTGTCTCCAATCTGATAAGAAAAGGGGAGATTACCAGGGCCCTTCAAGTACAGACATTTAGCATTCCTGAATGCAGTATTCCCAGTCTCCAATATTTTCCAAAGAACAAACAAGGAGGATAGGCCAGGAATGCAGAGATTTTGAGAAAGAAGATTGTCACTCTCATTGGCCAAAGAGAGTGACTTTGCTGACCTTTTTTGGTTTATTCATGCTCAGACTGTACTTACAGTTTCTATAAAGGATGCTGATTGTGTCACTCGGCTTAGGCTAAGTTACACTACAAGAGACATGCTCTACCCCTAAATCTTAGTAGCTTACAACATTTTACACATCATTTTACACATCAATCATAGAGCTTTGGCTCTTCTATCCAGAACCCACTCAGGCTGAAGGAGCAGCTGAAGGACCTAACAGCTCAGTGGCTGTGGGGAAAGAATGATGGTGAAACCACACAGCTGTTCTTAGAGCTTCTGCTCAGAACTGGTGTCGAGCATTTCTGATCACATTTCATTGGCCAAAGCAAGCCACGTGGTCAAGCCTGATATCAGTGGGATCAGATGGTTTAATCCCTTTTGAGAGAGGAAGGTCACCTAATATTGGGAACAATAAAACAATCCTCAGACTTATTGAATTATATTATATTAGGCTTAGGGAGGCTCCTATCTGAATAAATTAATAAGGTAAAAATGCAAGCATGCTCTATCAGCCTTAACTTAACATCATAAAAGAAATAGTAAAGAAGTCCAAGCATCTAAGTTCCTCTCAACATTTCTCAGCAGTGGCATGTTGGAAAAAAGTCATTTCAGGCTGTGGCAGTTAACTAGAGAGGGCAGGCAGCAGAGCTCCCGGGGGGTCTGCTGAGCCCAGAGTACAATCACTCCTCCACCACCAGCTACACCGCGTGGGCCAGGTCACACGGCTTCTTATCTTGTAACATTGGCAAAACCCCAGGCCTCATTTTTAACTCACTGCATTGCAGTTCTTTTCAAGTATGTTACCAGGACTTTATGGAGATTGATAGAGTGCTGGGAAGCCATTGGGTTGAAAGTCCAGATGTACATAAATCAAGTCATAGCATCATTTAATTCAGAATGTTTCTGCCCAGGTCATTATGGAGTGGAAGTGCAGAGATTTATAGTAAGTCTTATAGGATTTGATGATCTGAAAGGTAAAAGATACTAAATGTATGATTTAGCTCCAGGAGACATTGCAGTAGTTTAAAATCGACTGAAGTCTCGACTGAAGCTGGTTTAAAATGTGTTTTAAATAATTGGAAATGTATCTTGGGAGTACCTAAGGATGAAGAGTTGAATGTGATTTTTGACCGTCAAAATAAAATCTGATTTTCATAAAGAAGAAACCTATCCATCAATAAAAATGCATGTCAGCAAGCATCTTTATACGTTAAAGCACTATTCTCTTCTCTGACTTGTTCTAGATCTAACGATTTCCACATAAATCTTCTCTAGGATAAGAACCCAAGATCCTTGTGTCTGATGACAAGAATTTCTCTGATTCTTTTAATCTTGAGCCTGATATCAATCTACATATAAAGTCATTTCACTTCTTTACACTGAAAGACACAAAAAGCCACAATTCCAATTTATGTCCTCCTGATCTCACACTAGCCAGGCACACTGAGCTTTAAGCCTGCAGAGCTGGTGAGATTTGCTATACTCTTCTCTTAGCCCAACCCTTTCCATATTCCTTCCTTTATTTGAATCTCTTGATGTCCTCTAATGCCTTAATCTCCTGTTTCCCTTTTCCTAACAAAACGTATTCTTTAAAATAAATTATTTTTGTAAAAATTTACCAACAGATCTCAATATGTCAAAGACTGAGGAAATTTAATCTGTTAGCATAGGCCATGGTATACAAATACAATAGCCAAAGAAATGATGTTCTAATGAGAAATTAAAGACAAATAAAAATGAAAGTGGAATATATTTCTCTCTTTTGTAAAATCACACTATGGAGAAAATTTAAAAACAGTGATTCAAAAGGACGGTTTGTTTATATCAATGCTACATTTCTGCTCACCCTTCTGAAAAATTTACAGACATTTTGATGGAACAAATCCTTAACGGGATGGAGGAGAAGTTTCTTCCCCAAAGTGACCACTGAAAACATACTCTCTGTTATGAAGAAAAGACTGAACTCACAATACTTTTTCCAATTAGTACTAAAATTAATTTTACATAATTAATGTGTCTGAGAAATTTTGAATATACACTTTATTTTATTAAATGCTGTTTGTAAATTTAATATTATTAATTTTTTTAAATTGCAATTATAATAGAAAACCCACATTCTTCCCCTGATGTTGTTACTTCTCTAGAAGCTTTGTAAAATCAAGGCTTTGAATTTACAAGATAATATTTAAAGATGTATAGTTCTGAAGTTCTTTGCTGGTTCTTTTATTTAAGGACAAGCTTCTTTAGTAAAGTGACCCATTACAACCAAGTCTCTCTCTTTGTTAAATTAGAGCATGTATGTATTACTTAAGCATAAAGCTAGATACACCTGTATTAAACATCACAATGCCATCATCTACTAATTATTTTACATAATCTAATCTGTAGGAAACTACCCAATGATTCGTAAAATTGAGTTGTAAACTGAAAAGTGCACTATTGATCAATAATGATACATTTTATAATTTTAACCTCCCTTCCCAATTATAATTACCTACCAACCCTTTCCTTCTTTTCCTACATATTCAAAGCTGTGTTGTTTTCACATTTTAATCTACTTTACTCATCTCACTTTGTTTTTTTCATTTCTATCTCTCATCCCTCCACCTAATCCACTCTTTTAAAATGTATCATAATCTTTATTTACTGAACATTATCCTTTATTTGTATTTAAGTAAATGTTTATTTAAATACTGAATGGACTTGGTAATAAAAATTCAGACTATACAAAGGGCACAAAATGAAGATATAAAATCTTTCACTCCACCCCGTCCTACTCTCCAGAGAGAACTATTTTTAACATTTTTTAGTTTGGGTTCTCCTGGTTTTTAGCTCTAAAATTTTAGATGAGTGCTATCCAATAGAAATGTAATGTGAACCACGTTTAACAAGTCTAGCCACATTTTAAAAAGAAATAGATGAAAATAATTTTAATGATGTATTTTATTTAATCCCATAATCCAAAATGTTATTATTTCACATATAGTTGATATAAAAATATGAATGAGATATTTTACATTCTTTTTTATGTTAAGTCTACTTTATACTTAGAGCACGCATCAATTCAGACTGGCAACATTTCAGAAGTTCAATAGCCACATATGACTAGGGGCCACCAGATTGGACAACACAGGTCTAGATAATAAAATTTTAGTCTAGTTTGTTATTTACCAATTTTAAACAGTATCTGTTGATTTCCTACCATGAAAATCAAGAATTTAATACCTTTGAGAATTCCCTGGCAGTCCAGTGGTTAGGACTCTGTACTTCCACTGCAGGGGGGCACAGGGTCAATCCCTGGCTGGGGAACAAAGACAAGCTGTGGGTCGAGGCCAAAAAAAAAAAAAGAATTCAACACCTTCTATAACCCATTCTATCTTACAAATATTCTTAAATTTGTATTTTTAACTCTCCCACTGACCTTCTTTATTATCATTATTATTTCTTATCATGAAGTGATTTATTTCTACCTTAGGTGAAAAAGAGCATACATAGTTGTGAGGATACATATTATTATTTTTAAAAGTATACCTAATCTTTATTTCTTACACCAATTATTGGACAGTATCCCTTGAATTCCACATGCAAGATACAGAAATCAATACTTCTTCACTTCTTGTCATCTCTCTCAGTATGCCTCCCAACTTTATTTGGCTATATCGTTACTTTTAAATTGTCAAGGTTTATAACCTAAACATTCTGTTCTGTCACCATCATAATTTAAACATTCTTGTTGTGTTTTAGATTTCTATAAATGTAAAACTAGTTGATAGCATTTAGAATATTATGAGTTTGAAAATATTCATCGTAAAATCAAGCAGTGTGGTTAAACCCTTTGGAAATGCAATCCCACACTTAATGCTACTTGAAGCAGAAGTTTCTGAATATTAAGGACAAATAGATTCTCGTTTCTTATATCCCATCACTTATTCAGAATCATGCTTCAGTTTAGATTACTTCATTTTAGTACCATGGCTTCATTATTCAACTTTATGTTCTTCTTGGATTCTCTTATTACCTTTCGTTTACCTTGTTAAGTAAGAAATATACTGACCATTTTGTTTTTAGATTATCATGCTTTCTAATCATACCATTTAATACAAGAAAGTGACTGTCTTCTTAATGACTATCTCTGGCAGCCCACTAACTTCCTTTTCTAATTTGAATTTATTATCTTGTATACCTGCTGCTGAGCTGTGATTCTGGGATTTAATTTCATTGCTCTTAGTTAAATTCACAATTTTTTACATACAAAGTTTTCCACATTCAGTAAAGATGTTTTATTGGAGTATATCCTCTAGTATTTTTTTTTTCCAAACACACTCAAGAGAGGTAGACTTTTTGAGTTTTTGCATGTTTGAAAATGGCTTTATTTTCCTTTCACACTGGACTGGTACATTTTGATTTTCCAAGAAAAACATCGGATTTCTATAATAGCCTTGTATGTTATAAATGCATAACATTAGTGTGTTCCTACCCTTGGAAATTACAATCCAAGTGGATCAGTTACACAGTTAGGGGATGAAATAAAATTCTTGGACATCTCTCCATTAGCGTATTCATGGTGAAGCAATATCTCATACTTTACCTTTAGCCACTGTTTTGTATCAGTTGGGAAATCAAAAGTTTCATTATGCAGCACTCCTGGTAGATCCTCAGGGAATTACAACACACTTTAACATGTTTAGAAATGTCTTTTTTCCTGCCCACATCTTATAAAGACATAAGTGCATGGTGCATGCCTTTGGGAATTTTTAAATATCTTCTGTCAACTAGGAGAAATGCAGACATATTGACAAAGCTGATCATTTTCATTGTGGATCTCACACTTGCTTTGGCCATTTTTGCTATCCTGTATGCTGTTTACTTAATAGCAGCCACAGGTATTTTCATCTCTCTCCTTTTCTATATTTTCAAATGGGAGATGGGAATAAACTATGACTTCAGCAAGGGCAGTCTGGATACTGGATTTCAGCAATGCTCCTAGGAAGCCATTTGCAGGCAGCATAGAGAGAATCAGCTCCAGGACGCCTCCTGCCCATTTTCCAGTCCCAAGAGAAGGGCCCTTCTTGCCTGAGGAGAGTGGTTCTTTCTTCTAAAGAGCGAGGAGCCCTCTGCCATGGAGGAGACACACGGGAAGCCTTGCCAGACGCCTCACCCACCCAACTAAGAAGTATGTTTTAAGGTTAGCATGTGGAATGTTCAGCTTATTTCTCCCTTTTGCGAATGAGGTGATACATGCATGTTTGAGGTGAGAGGAGAAAAACAAGCAAATGCCTTTTATCACTGCCTTCCATGTTTCAAAAATGAGGTTGGTGGCCTCTGTAGGGACTACAAGCAATTTTTGTTTTCCACTAAAAGTCCTATTTACCCAGTGAGTTAGGGAGTCCTACCTGTGATATTTTCTCTCCCAAACATTGGTTAGACACAAGTCATAAACAGTTGAAACTTCTGTTTCAATCTTCTCTGGCAGTTGGGCTAAAAGGCTTGGTAGAAGAGAAAGTGTGAAAAAATGGATGTTCTTTCCATCTATGAATTGTTTTTTGCCTTGACTTTAAACATAATTAGTAGTTGTTCTTGAGAGGACAGTGTATTTTCAAGATGGTCCTTGGATGGACCTAGAGATGATCATACTAAGTGAAGTAAGTCAGAAAGAAAAAGACAAATACCATGTGTTATCACTTATATGTGGAATCTAAAATGCAACCCAAATGAACCTATCTCTGAAACAAAAACAGAATCATGAACTTAGGGAACAATAGACTGGTTGCCAAGGGGGAGAGAGAGTTGGGGAGGGATGGATTGGGAGTTCGGGGTTAGCAGATGCAAACTGGTGTACATAGAATGGAGAAACAACAAGATCCTACTGTATAGCACAGAGAACTATATTCAATATCCTGTAATAAACCATAATGGAAAAGAATATTTTTTAAAATGTGTGTGTATATATATATATATATATATATATATAAAATTGAATCACTTTGCTGTAAAGCAGTAATCACCACAGTATTGTAAATCAACTATACTTCAATAAAAAAATAATTAAAAATTAAAAACAAACAAACAAACAAAAAAACCCAAAAGGGTCCTTGGAGTGAAAACAATGTGTGAGTATAGGAAATGGCAGAATATAGATTTACCCTCTTTTTGGTTTGGTGTCCTGTGAACACTAGAGATTGTAAGGTGAAACAGTTCAGAGTGTTCTAATAACACATCAAACCCTGAAACTGGACTCATTTGGAATTACTTGGTTCCTTGTTTATTCCACTGCTTTGGTCCAGTGGAAGCAGATGGATAAGTTTTGTCCTGGTTTTTGTCAGATAAATGGCCACCATAGGGCCCCTGTGTTTGGGTTTTTATGGTATAAATCCAAATATTTTATAGTAGACTGATACATTTTTCTCAAGAGCAATATCTGGTTAGTTTGCAGAAGACTCTGGTAAATTAATTTTAGCAGTTGTGATTACAAGTTCTTAAAACCAAGTTCTTGTCTTCATACTTCATCTCCACTGAATTATAGACTTTTGACATCTTAACTTTTTAAAGTATTTCTCCTGAAAAAACTAAAAAATTATTTTAGTCTATATGTAAGGTAACACTTAAATGCACTCCTTACCAAAAAGGTAACAAAGCTGTACTCAATAAGGACGAATAATAAGCTTAGCCCCAAGGACAATAAATATTTAAACTTCTAGATCTTGAGTGTTCTCACCACAACAAAGCAAAAAGAGAAAAAAATAGAAGAAAATGGTAACTAGGTGAGGTGATGGATATGTTAACTAGCTTCATTTTGGTGATTACTTCACTATATATATTGTATATATATAATGTACATATATATTCACTATATATGGTATATATATTTAAGGTGTACAACTTGATGTTCTCTCTCTATATATAAAATCATCTATATCAATATATAGAGAGTAAATTGTACACCTTAAATATATATACAATTTCCAATCAATAAGCTGAAAAAAAAAGAAATAGGGAAAATGTGTCAAAAATTAATAAAAGCCCAAAGAAAGAAAAATATTTTAACTTTTAGAAAACAATGAGTTAGCTTTAGTATAATATTATCCCTGTTTCAATCATGGCATTTGTTCAAGAGAACAGTAGCTGCTCCACAGAAGAAATAGATACATTTTGTTGAACCAGTAAGATTGTAGTAAGAGATTCTTAAATAATTCTCCATTACATAGTTTCAACTTTATACTTAGATGTAGAGGGGGTGACTTATCTGGTGGGTGTGGGCTGCACAACCAGACCACATCTTCAACTGTCAGACTCTCGCCCCTAACTGCAGACCACCTCCATGGGATTTACAATTACAGAAGCATGATTTTGTGATAATGGTGTTGCATTCTAAGAAAACTCAATTATCTTGCAAACATCCTGGAAGAGGTACACAGCATGTTTCTTTTGGTCTTTAAATCTTAATTCACTCAGTGACATATATAAAGAGGGAAGAGGATATGGCTTAGGTCACTTTTGATTCAGAGGAGGCAGAAGACCAGGTCCTATATGTGAGACACTGCCCAGAGTCAGGAATCCTAGAGAGGAGCATATGCAAAAGGGGAGAAGTGGAGTGACATATGAGCCTTGGGTGGGATTAAACTGAAGCGTACCAAGGCAAACATGATTTTGCCTTGCACAAGCTTCTGGATACCGGGGAAACTCCTACATTGAACTGTGCTAACGTTCAGGGGGAATGGGCCGCAGTTGTACCCCAACGAAGATTGCTTCTGTGGTCTTTGCCATTTGTCTCAGAGTTCTCTTATCTCTATGTGTTCTGAATGTAAAGGATTAGGGTAAGAATTTGATAAGACAGAAAAACAGAAGTGTTTTACATTTTGAATACGTATCTTTTGAGGCTTGCCTCCACCACGTGACTATCTTACAGCTGCCTTCAGAGAACTTGCTGGCCCTGCGGGGCAGTGGATTTGCAAACCCTGCCAGGCTCCTGCAGCTGCCTTTTCGCATCCAACTCTGTGACATCCCTTAGCCTCTATGTGGGTTCCAGAAACTCAAATTTAGTTCTGCTAAATTCCAAAGGCTGTTAGTGAGAATTCATTTCTAAGGCATATTATTTACCAGCCATTCAACTAGGGCTCCTTTTGGCTTTATCTTATAAAAGTAGCAGTATAATCTTAAAATTCAAAAAGACCTTGAAAGTCATTGAGTACACTTCTCCTCCAATTAAGAAATACCTTCTACAATATCCTTGAAGGATGGTTTTCTAACTTCTGCTTACCCAGTTTTCATGAGATGCTCAAGGCAGCCTCTTGTTAAGTAGTTCTTTATACTATCCAACAGAAATCTGAATCTTTGCACCTCCCATCTCTGTCCTATTTTTGCTGTAATAAGCAATCTTGAAAATAGTTGAGGAAGTACAATGACTTCACTGGAATCATAAATTCTAAGAAGAAAGAGGAGCTTCTCTCCTTATGAATTTTCTCCTTGCTACTTGCATCATTGAACAATGTTGCCTTTTTCAGTGCAAATAGACCCCATTTAAGATCATAACGTAGTGCTCACTGCAACTAGAGAAAGCCCCGTGCAGCAACGAAGACCCAGAGCTGCCAAAAATAAATTTATTTTTAAAAAAAGATCATAACTCATAAGTCTAGGGTTTATTGTGAACTTTTTTTTTTGCGGTACGCAGGCCTCTCACTGTTGTGGCCGCTCCCGTTGCAGAGCATAAGCTCCGGACGCGCAGGCTCAGCGGCCATGGCTCACGGGCTCAGCCGCTCCGCGGCCTGTGGGATCTTCCCGGACCGGGGCACGAACCCGCGTCCCCTGCATCGGCAGGTGGACTCTCAACCACTGTGCCACCAGGGAAGCCGTATTGTGTACTTTAATACAAGGTTCTTAATATGTCTTTTTTGACTTCTTGTACGTATTTGTTAGGCAGGAATTTTGAAATTCTTTCCTTCAAAGTTTCCCGAAGTCTGGGAGTGTTGCCAATTTGCACTGAAAAACAGCAATGTATTAGCACATTCATAACTATTAAAATATAATTCTAATGCACTGACCTGATTTCACAGTACATCAGAATTTTACTTCAACCCCAGATTGACTCACACAGATGTCCACTAATTTTCCAGGGGAGGTTTCCAGTCCACTATTTGGAAAGTCAGATGAATTTGAACATTTTGTAAAATTGGCAACCTTGTTGATACAATTTTTTGGGGACTCCAGAAACAGCAATGCTTGGAGGAGCAAGCTATGCTAATCTTTAGAGAATGAAGCCACTTTTATCAAAGACAGCTGAGAGTGGAGGATCTTGGGAAAGGGGTCCAGCTCACCTGTTTCTGGTGACAGTGGAACCAGCCAAAGGACAGGTAGGGCTGATGAGGGGAAGTTACAATGACTAGGATCCCCATGGCTTTGTGACTAGGTTTGGGGGCGTTTGAGTGTTGGAAACCAAAGATTCTCTGGCTTTGTGGATGGCTGAGGGAGAGAAACTCTCAGAAGCTACAAGACAAGGAGGAAACTCAAGTCCTGGACTGTGAAACTGTTATTGCTTTTCTGTTTCTGCTGACATTTCTAGCAAATATAAGCTTTTGGATCTGGGATTCTAATAAGGATCTTTACCACACCCATTACCGGCAGTTTATTGGTGTCAAGGTACTGCTTTCCTAGGCCTCTGTTCTCCCATCTGAAAAAAAAGAGGATGTGAACCCAATGACAGAAGCCTCCTTCAGTCAAAAATACTGTAAATTTTACAGAATGAAATTAGAAATATAAAATGTGGTCAGCCAAGATGGCAATTTACACAGACGATCTCTTAGCATGCCATGTGGGAGCCCCCAAGGGACAAGGTGACAGTTTTCAGACCATTTATAGAATTGAGGGAAAACTCTTGTAATAAATTTTCTTAGAGACCCAAAGTTTATCTCCATGTCTCCATTGCACCACCTGCTTACAATTAAAGGGTGACATCATATGCACACCTGCATCCACAGGCATCAATTACCCCTAATTATCAATTAATTCAGACAGGCTGTCCAAACTTCTAAACCTGTGCATTTTTATTGTACCTGCAAGTCACTTCTTTTGTACTCAATATTGAACACTTAGATTACTTTTCCTGCAGGATCTCAATTTGTTCATTCATAAAATGAAAACATGGTGTAAATAATATCAATAGCCGCTCCTGGGCTATTTTATTATTGTAAGAGTTTATTGAATAGAGGCTGTTTGCTACTCACTGTAGGAGGTGGGTTGCCAAAACAAAGAAACCTAATGCATAGACTCTGACTTCAAAGGGTTTCCATTATGTTTCAATTTGAAAGGATCCATGAGCTAGACATGAATTCAAAGCCTCAAAGTAATCTACTAGTTAAATAAAATTTACTACTTTTCAAAAGCTAAAGTTTCAATAAAACCTCAGCTCGCCAATTTTATTTTGTTCATTTTTAATAGCCTGTGTTTTTAATAAGCAAACTAATTCAGGTTATCCAATTGATTTGCATTGTAAAGCATCTTTGTGCCTTAGAAGACAGACTTGGCTAAAAATAAATGGATTGTTTGGCAACAATTATTGAATATGGCACCAAAAGCACGGGCAAGAAAAAAAATAAAAATAGATAAACCAAACTATGTCAAAATTAAAAAAAACTTCTGTGCATCAAAGAACACAATGAGCAGATTGAAAAGGCAATTCATGAGATGCAAGAATATATTTATAAATCATGTATCTGACAAAGGGTTAATATCCAAAGTGTATAAAGACCTATAACTCAACAACAAAACAAACAACCTGAGTATAAAAATAGGCAAAGGACTTGAATAGACATTTCTCCAAAGAAGATATACAAATGGTCAATAAGCACATGAAAAGAGGTTCAACAGCACTAATTAGGGAAATGCGAATCAAACTCACAATGAAATACACCTCACGCTGGGATGGCTACTATTAAAAACCAGAAAATAACAAGTGTTAGTGAGGATGTGGAAAAACTGGACCCCTTGGGCACTGCTGGTGGACATGTAAAATGGTGCAGGCTCTATAGCAAACAGTATCTTGGTTCCTCAAAGAATTAAAAATTGAATTACCTTAAGGTCTAGCAATTCCACTTTTGGGTATATACCTAAAATAATTGAAAACAGGGTCTCAAAGAGAATTTTTTTTGGCCTAGCTGCACGGCATGTGGAATCTTAGTTCCCTGACCAGGGATCAAATCTGGGCCCGCTACAGTGGAAGCACGGAGGCTTAACCCCTGGATCTCCAGGGAAGTCCCTCAAAGAGGTATTTATACACCCATGTCTTTAGCAGCATTACTTACAATAGCCAAAGGGTAAAAGCAACCCAAGTGTCTTTTGACAGATGAATGGATAGACAAAATGTGGTATATGCATACAATAGAATATTATTCCGCCTTAAAGAGGATGGAAATTCTGCCACATGCTACAACATGGATGAATCTTTAGGACATTATCTTATGTGAAATAAGCCAGTCACAAAAGGACACATACTGTGTGATTCTACTTATATGAGGTACCTGGAATTGTCAAATTCTTAGAGACAGAAAGTAGAATGATGGCTGCCAGGGACTGGGAAGAGGGAGAAATGGAGAGTTATTGTTTAATGGGTATAGCATTTCAGTTTTGCATAATGAAAAGAGTTCTGTGGATGGATAGTGGTGATGTTAGCACAAAAATGTGAATGTACTTAATGACACTGAACTATACACTTAAAAATGATTAGGATGGTAAATTTTATGTTATGTATATCCTACCACAATTAAAAACAATAATAAAAAATAAAGGAATTGTAACCTTGGCAAAATTTGATATTGATATTTAGCTTCTGAATCAATATATAGAACAGTGTACAAATTAAAGTAGGTTTTTCTGTTGTTGTTTCTTTGTTTTTGTTTTTTGGCCTGGCTATAAAAACTAGGCTGTAAGGAATTATGCTCTTCATGGGGCACTTTGTAGAGGTAAACGATCCAGATTATTTGGCATTTAAAAAATTACTTAAAGCATGTAAGTTCTCAATCATAGCTGTCTTCCACTGTGTTTATTTACTCAATTAAATTTCACTTTAGTTAGTGTCACTTAAGTGTCACTAAGAACAAGAGCAAAAGTTTTCATTTGTTGATAAATAGCCAACAGACCACTGACAGAAATAGATTATAATAAAAGTTATCGACTAGCTAATTATTATTATTATTTTTGGCCATGCCGTGTGGCTTGCAGGATCTTAGTTCTCTGACCAGGGACTGAACCCGGGCCACGGCAGTGAAAGGGCTGAGTCCTAACCACTGGACCACCAGGGAATTCCCCTAAATTTGGCTTTAATAATACAGTATACTATACTTGTTTCAAAATTCCCATTTCATATCATATTGACCAAAAAGGATATAACATACTGAAGCAAGTAATTTTTTCTCATTTTTATTATATGTGATAATTATCCCAATATATAACTCGAGGCTTAAAATTCAATCAAGTAGCACTCTTATAGTATTTAAGAATTGTCAGAATTCCCCATTTCACTTTATATATGAAGGGTTTGCTGGATAAGAAAAAAAATGATGCATACATTCTGGATTTTTTTTCCAATCTCAAGTTTTGATCTCTAGCAGTTTTACTAAATAACATCTCTATGAAACACTATGATTTCATGTCATTGTTAGCCTTGAGAAGTTCACAAAAGCAAATCACAGATTTTTTTAAAAACAAGATTCATTTTCTGAAATAAGCCTGCCAAATTTAGAAAACTATATTTGGAAAGGCTTTTTATTCCTAAGGGTTATGCTCTTTACAGCTAGTTTTATTTAACTGGAGAGGGCCTATCATATGGTTGAGAGAAATAATAGAAACATAAGTTTCATGGAGTCATGAGACTGTGTTTATATGCTCACAAATCTCAGATATATAGATGAATCATTCAAAGAATGATTCTTGAACATGGACATGACTATAATAAAACCTATCAGTAGCTATGTAAAATCCATCTTTCTTAAGTTATTCTAGGGTTTTATAAACACCAATATGTGAGCAAATATTAATTTTTTCCATTTTTTTTTAGTCTGAAAAGTATAGACTCTTGCAAAGTTCGTAGGTTGCTATGTAAACATATTCAATATTCCCAGAGTTAAGACAACCTCTAAACTTCAAAGTGGAAATGCAGACATCGGGGCATAGACAACACATTATAAAATACCCCCAATGAATTGCTGCACAATAGGACTGTGTTCCATTTTTTAAATGATGAAATAGTCTTCCTTTTAATGAAGAATGCTCAAGCCTCTGAGAAAGCCTGGGGTGCGTGAAGTAGAGGATCTGAATGCAAAAGGACTTTAATTCCAAGTAGTGACATATCAATTACAAAAGTGTTTTTAGTTGTTCAATCTTTCATGTTTTTTTTTTTAGGGCCTCTCACCGCTGTGGCCTCTCCCGTCGCGGAGCACAGGCTCCGGACGCGCAGGCCCAGCGGCCATGGCCCACGGGCCCAGCCGCTCCGCGGCACGAACCCATGTACCCTGCATCGGCAGGCAGACGCTCAACCACTGCTCCACCAGGGAAGCCCTCTTTCATGTTTTTTTAAGTTGACTTTACAACTCCTCCCACCAGAAAGTGGCTGTGTCTGTTTTCCAGCCTTGCATCTGGGCTGGCCTTGCACTTGGTTAGGCCAAGAGAACGTATCAGAAATGAGAGTGGGCTAGTTCCCAGCCCCAGTGTGAATGGAGCTTGCGCTTTTGCTCTTCTGGAGTCCTGCCAGCACCTTGGGAATAAGCTCCAGTCAGACTGCTGGAGGATGACAGCACATGTGCAGCTGAGGCCATGCTAGACCAGCCTACTGTCAGCTGACCCCCCAAACATGGGAGAGTGCCACCACAATGTCAGCAGAGCTGCCTACTTGACCCACAACAGCTACAGATGCATGAGGAAGCCCACTGAGACCATAAGACACACCCAGCTGACTCATAAACTTTCAGGCAGTAATACCTACTTATTATTATTCTTAGTTTAGAAGATCTTGCTTTTGTTTTTATTTTTTCCGCAGTAATTTTTTCATGGTAGATTTTCTCAGACTCACATTGGTTCTCTAGTTTTGAAGAGAATTCTTTGGCTTGAGTACTTTTTCACAGGAAATCTTGTGTAATGTCTTTTTGTCCTGTACCTTAGGGCTAGAAACCTGATTCTGCCATTGGCAAAGAAGTAGCTAAATGATTTCAAAAAGTGAAGAGTCCAAATAAAAAAAAAATTAATAAGGTGAATATTAGTTTGCAGAGTTAAAGGTTGGTTCAATTGAACTCACAGTATTGAAAGCAGAAAAGATGTCAAGAGGACAGAATTAAGTCTAAATATAACTTCATTTTTTCTAGCACATGGATATTATATATAACCATATTTGAGTTCCAAACAAGTAATGAGAAAAACAGAAACATTTAATGTTGGAAAAGAATGAATTATACCACCCCAAAGTGATCTGTCACAATAACGAATGCAGCTTTCCTTGATGTCCAGTAGGAATAAGAAATACCCTACAAGTACACTACATTTAAAATAATGTTTTACCTAAATATCCATCAACAGAGCAATGAATAAAGAAGATGTGGTACATATATACAATGGAATATTACTCAGCCATAAAAAAGAATGAAATAATGCCATTTGCAGCAACATGGCTGGACCTAGAGATTACCATACTAAGTGAAGTAAGTCAGACAAAGACAAATATCATATGATACTACTTATATGTGGAATCTAAAAAGGTGATACAAATGAATTTATTTACAAAACAGAAACACACTCACAGACTTCGAAAACTAACTTATGGTTACCAAAGGGGAAATGTGGGGGAGAGGGATAAATTAGGAGTTTGAGATTAACATATACACGCTACTACATATAAAATACATAATCAGGCTTCCATGGTGGTGCAGTGGTTGCACAGCACCAAAGACCTGACACAGCCAAAAATAAATAAATAAAATTTAATTAATTAATTAATTTAATTAAATATATAATCAACAAGGACCTACTGTATGGCACAGGAAACTGTACTCAGTATTCTGTAATAACCTATATGGGAAAATAATATGAATAAGAATGTATATATGTATATCTATATCTGAGTCACTTTTTTGTACACTTGAAACTAACAAAACATTGTATATCAACTATACCCCAATATAAAAAAAAATTAAATTTAAAAAATTAAAATAAATTTTTAAAAAGATAATGGTTTAACAGCCTACTCCAACATGTATTTTTATTCCCTTTGATAGCTAATCCAGTGTCTCCCCACACCTCCACCAGTCGTTTCATATACGTGTTCAAAAGTCTGTTCTTGTATCCCCTGTCCTTGAAGTAACCATTAAGAGTGTGATACTGTTCTTTCCAACTTTTCCTTATGCTTATTCTGAAATCTGTGTATATTATAAATATATATATATATAATTTGTATTAATAAAATGGTATCAGGCTACACATATTGGACTAAAACTTGATTGTTCCATTTAAAAATGTACATCTTCCCAGGTTGTTATTTATGTACTTACTTATGATTGCTGAATATTAGCAACCTTTTTAATACTGGCAAACTTTTTTCAACTTGGTAAGTAGAAAACAATATCTCATTTTACTTTGCATTTTGAAAATTACCTGTGAGTTTAAATGTTGTTCATAGAGCAAAATATTTTAACCTAGTAATAGAAAACATATTCAGAATTCAGATGTTTCTCAGAAACCCTACAGCTGAGAATTGCTAAGAAATCTTTCCTTGAGTGACTCTTCTTGAATTTTTCTTTGTTTGTAATTCTTTAGATTGCCCACATATTCCGAAATTTATGAGCCAATCTTCTAAGTGTAGGAGGAAGACATTCAAAAGAAAAAACATAATTGTTTTTAAAGTATACTAGAAATTAATATTTCAAAATATATATATTCTAAAACCTAAGTACCATTGGTCACCAGATGGCTTGAGAGCATCTCATGTGTCAGACATTACTGCAATTAAGGCCAATGTCAGCTCTTCAAACCTGTAGAATTATAGCTCTAGAAAAAAGTAGTTCAAGGCTTCTCAAACCTTAAAGTATTTATGAATCACTGGACATCTTGATAAAATGCAGCTTTTGAGTCAGTAGTTCCAGGGTGGGGCCCAGGATTCTGCACTTCCAAAAACTCATAGGTGATGCTGATGCCACTGGTCCAAAGACCACGCTCTGAGCTAAGAAGGCATTAAAGACCTCAACTAGTTTAGCTCCTCATTTTATAGACACACAAAAAAACAAATAATACACCCTGCTATCTGTTTTTTAATTTAAAGAAGCACACAGAATTTGCTTAAATATCTCAAGCCAACAAACATCCTATTTGCGTGACATAAATAATATTTGAACAGACTGTAATGAGTAATATAACATCTGTAGCTCTTAGAAAATAAAACACAGTTAATTAGGGATGGCATGAAATATGTAATCATTACTTTTAATGTCTTATTCTTTCTAGGTCATTCAAACTGCCATCTACACGTGCATAACAATGAAATTTTCATAAACAAGCCGAAACACCCAGAGGCATGGAGGGTTATAATGCTTCAATAATGCATGTATTATGACGTTATAACCTCAGAAAACATAGATTTCATAACTCTAAAGCTCAACCTTGAAGAGGATAAACATGTTATTCAACGCTATAGCATTCCAACACTTGTTCAAATGTCTTTGGAGCTTGAAATCTAGAGCCACCAAAATGTTTAAGAATTAAATTGAAAAATGTTCTTTCAAAATGCCTTAGCCAACCAAGCACGAGCGTTTTTGCCATTGTGGCAAAACTGACCATTGCCTTTGTTGGTCTCATCGTGGTCCATCAAGGAGCATCCTTTACTCCCTGAGTGAAGAAATTTGTGAAGTCAGCTTCTTTCTAGCTTTGACTAGATGTGATTTCTCTCTCCACAATAACATCCTGTCAATAATTTACTTGTCACACTTACAGAATTCTGTATTTTACTTGCTCTGATTATGTGTGAAGTTTTTCCTATTTCATCCTTAGATTATCCCTAAAATTTAGCAACTGCATCTCAGCTCTTCTGTATTCTCAACAGTGCCCATCCAAGGGCTGTGAATATCAATAAACATTTTTCTGAATCCACAAATCCCTACAAAAATCTATAGCCACTGGCATAAATACTGTACATCCCAAGGAAATGTGGAAGTTAAAGGAGGAGAATCATCAGCTGAGGAATGAGCCTATCAGAGTTCTCAAAAATTCAACAAGAAGATCCAGAAGAGTCCTAAACATTTCTTCATTTCTTTACGAATGGTTAATTCCTTACCAGTAGTGAGTCAGCAGCAATGATCTAATTTTCAGATGTTCACACCTTTGTTCATTGGAAGCCAAGACGAGATCAGGATGGTTTCAGAAGAGCAATCAGGCTGGGAAGGTGTGTGAGGAACCATTGGAAAAGGCGAAACGGGGAAGCTCGTCATTCTGGAATGTGGACCTAAGAAGTACTGGGTTTCCCAGAAAGCTGAGCTGGACACAGAGTGTGTATGCAGGAAGTTTACTCTGTGTGGTTCCATCCCAAGGAACTGGAGTAGGAGACGAAAGGGTATAACAAAGAAGATGGGTTATGAAGCCAAGCGTCACCTTGGGCAATTGCGGCTCAATCCTCCAGGGGGCGCTCTAAGAAGCTGCGGAGAGTACACCTCAAAATCGTCCTCCAGAAGGACGAGCGAGAAATTATCCATCAGCTTTCTTGTCCCACAGATCAAGAGTTGCCCCAGGGGGTGTGCATGACCTTGCACTACCAGGATTGCACATGTTTCAGAACAGCTAAGTGGCTTCCAGAAGGCATCTTAAGAGATGGCAAAGAGAAGCTGCAGGGCAGAAAGCATGAGATAGTTGCTGTTGTTGATGCAAGGTGCTGTCAGGTGATGGCTTCACCAAGCTGGTTGCTGTAAAATTTCGGGTCAAGAGGATGTGACCTGGGGCACGAGAAGCGGCTGACACCAGCTCTTAAAAGCACATGAGTCTAATGCAAATCTGTCTGCTCTGGAAATAATGAGCACAGGCTTATACCCATCCTTTCTGGACAATAGAGAAAGGGGCGGCCAGAGACAGAAACCAGTTGCGAGCAGAAGAAGCCAGGGCATCGGGGGCATTGCCCTTGCCTAGGACCAACACCTTCTCTGTGCTTCAAACACAGACCAACCCCTGGATAGGAGTTTTTCTTTCTCTCTATTCACATTTCTGGTATTTGGTTGCTACTTATTTTAACTTTCCGTCTCTGGCAGAGCAATGCCATCTGCCAGCCATTTTTTTATCTTCACATAAATTA
The DNA here is from genome assembly GCF_003031525.2 of Neophocaena asiaeorientalis asiaeorientalis. NCBI lineage: Eukaryota > Metazoa > Chordata > Mammalia > Artiodactyla > Phocoenidae > Neophocaena > Neophocaena asiaeorientalis. Next base: position 5,490,984 of record NW_020185334.1, on the reverse strand, counting down.
CTTTATTATTTTACGTGCTCTGAGTTTTGTGCATTTCAGGGAACACCCTCAGCTTTTTCTGCTCATGACCTGTCTTAGTTTGGGTTGCTCCAAAAGCCGACCCTGAGGCAGGGATATGGCTACAAGTGGTTTATTTGGGAGGTGACTCCAGAAGTGCCACAAGGGAGGGGGTACTGAGGGAGAGAAGGGAAGGCAGTAAGAGTGTGCGCATGAGCAGATTATTGGTGCCTCAGTCTTGCTAGAAATGTGCCCCACTGAGCGACAGGGAAGCAGGGGTGTCTCTGCACAGGCTCCAGTTCACTGGGTGAAGGTTGCTACTGAGAGCGTTAACGCTTCCCTGCATGCACCATGCAGGCTGAGAAAACTCCCTTAGTGCCAAGAAAGCTTCCAGGCAGAGAGGCCAGCAGAGAGGAGTGGATGGTCCAGGGTGAGAGCGGGGTGAACTACAGCTGCTGTGAATCCAGGAGTTGGCTGAGAGGACATGGATTGGGGCACCAGGAGGTTTTACCATACACTTTGAGATTATTTTGCAAAGGGCAAAATGTCCAAATACAGAGAAAAACAACAGCAACAACCTCCTCTGGCATCTATGTGGAAAGAATAGTTACTTATTAAAGGGTTAGAAGTGATTAAACTTAACTCTGAAACTGAGATTACTTATTAAACTTTACAAAAACTTCAAGATGGCATTAGATCCCCTTAATGGAAATCTCCTTTGCTATGACTAAAGAACAAATTGGGAAAGCAGCCAACATCATGTTTATTGCTCTGGCCTATAAATTAAAAACCTCACCGAACTATATTAGATAACCACCACTTGGCTCTCTTCCTATATGAACACAGGAAACCATTGGGGTTGTGTGATTCTCTTGTACTGGTCATCACTCTGGACCATCACCAAGGTGGAGCCACTCTACAATTAGAAGGGTTTCGCCCCTCTTTTTCTCCACCCCATGCTTTCTGATGGAAAAGCCAGATGACAATGTATGAAAACTTGACTGGACTTGAATGCAGTGGGTTTCACTGAGGTTAGAAGCCTGGACAGAGCCCAAAGGATTGGCTAGGAAGGAGTTACTCTCAGTGGCTTCAGAGATTAAAAATTAACCCCAATTCTTTATTTCCTTCCAATTCTTTATTTCCTTTTACTAAAATTATAAATGCACACCTCGGCCATGGCTTTAGAGTGGTCTTTATTGTTGGTTCATTGCATCTAATTCTAACCCAAATCCTTACGTATGCAATGCTGGAAAACCCATTCCCCCTCTGCCTGTGCTCGCCCTAACACGTCTCCGGTCCTGTTGGCCAGAAGAGCTTTAGAGGTTTTAGATGTTGCACCCTTGGAGCCATCAGTACTGGGCCCAGGGCTTTGCGTCCCTCGGCAGCAGATGGATAAGTGCAGCACTCCGTCCTTTCTAACGGCTGCCCTTCAGGGTCTTCTTGGCCACGGAGATGAAGCAGCTCCGCAGGGCCTTGAACTCCTGCGTGCAGAGGTCTTTCCTTAGGCGGCCGCCACGGGTCACGCACACCTGCATGCACCTGCCTTGGCCATGGTCCCGGCCCCACAGACCACCAGGTGCTCAGGGAAGGTGAAAAGTACACTTCTCACGTGTCCCCACACCACTCGGTTCCCTGACATGAGTAAAAAACCAAATTTACTGAAAAAATTGAAGATAGTCAAAGATCTAACCCGTTGTACCCCCATATACTCTAATTTGACAGCAAGATTTGCTTGTTTGGGAGGGAGATTTTTATCAAAATTTTAATTAGTAAGTAATCTCTTTGGCATTTACAATCTATTCAAGCACATTAAAAAGAAAACATGAAAATAAAACCCACTGATATTATGTCTAACAAGCAGCAATACAAGGGTAGACATTAAGCTCAGTGCAAATATAATGAATAAAATATTTTCAAATTCACTGTATCAACATCTTGCAATATTAACAATGTGTAGTGATGGAGGAAGGTTTATTTTAGGAATGCAAGAACAGTGTAAGAATAGGAAGTGTATCATCCCTCCCCTGTTCAAAACTCTCCCAGGGCTCCCATCTCACCTCCTCACTTCCTCTCTCCCACCCCCTCAGGCTGCTTGCAGTCATTCTGGTCTCCTTGCTCTTCACAATAGGTAGGCTCCTACCTCGGGACCCACTGCTCTCTCTGCCTGGAAAGCTCTTCTCCAAAGTATCTGCTTCACCTTTGTCAAGTCTCAAATGCCACCTTCTCACCAAAGCCTACTCTGATCACCTCCTTAAAATGGCAGCCCTTTCTCACACCAATTAGGATGGCTATCATCAAAAACAAATTTTAAAAAACCACCACCAACAAAAGAATAGGAAGTGTTTTTATGCTAAATCACTGTAGAATAAATTAGCAAAACATCTTAATCGTTGTTGGAAAAGTATTTGACAGAATGTCTTAGTCACCCCTGATTTTAAAATTTAAAAATTAGGAAGTTGGGCAATGAGACGTCCTAAATTTGACACCGTGCTTTCAGGCAAACTATGGCAAACATCAATGATAAAAATGTTAGGAGTATTCCCGTAAAATAAGGCAAGAATACCACAAATCCCCATTATTCAAGATAGTCTTAAGAGCCCTAGAAAAGAAGACCAAAATATTAGTAAATACTGGGGAATATTTAACAATTTTACATTAAAATTCAACAAAATGAAATAAAAATTGACAGAAATATGACAGATTTTCAAGGTGTCTAAAAGTAAGATAAACACACACAAAGTACAGACATTTTAATGTGCCAGCAATAACCAATATAAAGATATCATTCAAAACAGCAACAAAATTATATTGTCCTCCCCCCAAACTTTAAAACATAATATTTAAGGGCAGAGAAATAGACCTAAATGCATAAAAGTAAGTAATATGGATTGTAGTGGGGAGCCTCAAGTTTTTAAAGGTTTATATTTTTTTCCTAAATTAATCTATTGATTACCTAAAGATAATTTTATACAAAGCTGTTCAAGTTGATTCTAAATGTTATTTGTAAGAGTGAGTGGCTAAGAATAGCAGGAAAATTATAATAAAGATAGCATTTAAATCACTAGGGGAATAATAAATAAATGATATTTAGACGTGTAGTAGATGTTATTATTATTCCACTTATACTGTTGAGGAAACTGAGATATAAAGAAGTTGAATAATGCCATGTAGCTGCCATGTGGTGAAACCCAGGATGCCAACCCAGAGCCAGTGCTCCTCACCAGCATGCTGTACTGTCCCTGGCAAAAATGTGTGTGTGTACATATATTAGACATAGAGTCAATACCCAACATATACAAAGAGTTCCCATCAATCAATACAAAAAACATAAGTAACTTAATAGAGATAGATATGAGAAAAGTATATAGAAGCAATTTTCAAAAGAATAAATAACAAAAGGTGAATAAATATATGGGAAAAAAATGTTCAAGCCCCAAGTGAGGAAATGCAACTAAAAATAACTACAAAAGGGCTCCCCTGGTTGCACTGTGGTTGGGAGTCCGCCTGCCAATGCAGGGGACACGGGTTCATGGCCCAGTCCAGGAAAATCCCACATGCCGCGGAGCGGCTGGAGCCATGAGCCCTGGCCGCTGAGCCTGCGTGTCCGGAGCCTGTGATCTGCAACGGGAGAGGCCACAACAGTGAGAGGCCCGTGTACTGAAAAAAAAAAAAAAAAAAAACAAAAGAAAAAACAAAGCAAAAAAGCTACTAAAGTCCATAAGGTTCATGAATATATTAAGAGTTCTGATCTCCAGTGTTTAATAAGGAAGTGGAGAAATAGCCTCCCACCCAACATTCACGGAAGTCAGTTTGTCATTATTTGCCAAGATTAAAATGTACTTTAACTTAGCTATTAGCTAAATTAAATACTCACATATGTACAAAAATATATGTAAAAATGCTTGCTATTTCTAAAAGTGACCAATGGAAATAATAAAGAATAATAAATAAAAAAATAATAAAGAATTATTGTCAGAGTGGAATAGCCGCAAAATTAAATGAATACTGATATGGAAAGATGTCAATTTGGAGTTGATAACTTTTTTAAAAAGCAAGCAGGAGAAAATTCCATACAATATGATTCTCTCATATTTTATATGTGTGGAATTTGCACATATGTTTGTGTATCTAAATGCATTTAAAAGCTCAATAAATACCAAGGTATGCATTATACTACTCTTGTTTATTTTTATTTATATATACAAGTGTTTATTATACCAAAGTATTATCCACAGAGGAGAGAGGTTGATGGAGGAGAAAGGAGGAGAATGAATATGGATTTTTCACTTTTACTCAATCTATTTCTATAATTATTGAATGTTTTATAACCACATATTACTTATGTAATTTATAAGAAGACAATAAATATGACAAAAGTTGTTTCCAAAAATGAAAAGAAAATGCACAGAGCAAAAATATTATATTTGGTCAGCATATTGTTATTTGGAGAATTTTTTTAACATCTTTATTGGAGTATAATTGCTTTACAATGTTGTGTTAGTTTCTGCTGTATAACAAAGTGAATCAGCTATATGTACACATATATCCCCATATCCCCACCCTCTTGCGTCTCCCTCCCACCCTTCCTACCCCACCCCTCTAGGTGGTCACAAAGCACCGAGCTGATTTCCCTGTGCTATGCGGCTGCTTCCCACTAGCTATCTATTTTACATTTGGTAGTGTATATATGTCAATGCTACTCTCTCACTTCATCCCAGCTTACCCTTCCCCCTCCCAGTGTCCTCAAGTCCATTCTCTATGTCCATGTCTTTATTCCTGTCCTGCTCTAGGTTCATCAGAACCATTTTTTTTGAAGGGGGTCAGCATTTAACTAGCAAATTACCATTTCTGTTTCCTGGTATCTACCATAATGAGTTAAATTCTTGCTACTCAAAGTAGCAAGAGGTCCTTGACAAGTAGCAATGGCATTACCTGGGAGCTGGTTAGAAATGCAGAATCTTAAGCCTCACCTCAGATCAGCAGAATCTGTATCAAATCCCCAGGTAATTGTTGTGCACAGGAAAGTTTGAGTAACCTTGCTCTAAAGCATTTAGCATTTTGATTTCTGCTTACCCACTGAAAAAGCAACTGTTTAAAAGTAAAATATTTTAATATTTTTCCTAATATATGAAAGATATTTGAAAGTATCTTCAAATATCAGAGACAATTTGTAAAGATAGTTCTTTCACAATATTAAAAATATTTTTAATGTTAAAGTGTTAAACACAAAACAAATTTTTCAGTAACTAGGGAGGCAAGACCACTGACTAAAAACAAAACAAAAAACAATATTAGCATATTTCAAGCAGAGCAGGTTGAACTTTGTAAATTATGATTTTTCCTCCATCAAAAATCAGTGTTTGCACTTCCTGAGAGGAGAGCCAGCTGCCGAGCCCCAGCTGTCTGGATTCTCCATTCCCAGGTGAACTGCAAGGTGCATCAAGAGACAACATGGAGACGTAGCCACCAACTTAGTTCCTCATTATCAGGCACTACAGAAGCCTCGACTTCCTGCTTTCACACATAAATCCATCCCTTTCACAACCTCTCACATTAATCCCACCCAAATTCCTACCTAGCCTTCCCTAAAGGAAGCTCCCTGGACCAGGTATGACTCCACCTCTAATTATTCTGGCTGCATTTGCCTGTGTTTTTCCTCATTATACTATCATTAACATGAGGAGCAGGCTCCTGTTGCCTGGGCAACCAGAAGCAGCACTGTGCACTGTGCCTGGTGACTGGATCCTACTTCTGTTTTTTCTTTTACACTCTTGAATACTCTCACTTTTATGATCAAAAGAATGCAATCCTTTCTGCGGTTCTACCTCTTTTCTTGTATTGTGGTTCTCTCTGTAGTGCCCAGCTAATTTGTCGAATTTCTCTTGGATTTATTACTTTAACTTCTCTTATTTCCAGTAGTTAATGCTGCTAATGCTTTCTTTCTCCTTAATCAGATTCTCCCTTTGAATTGCCCACTCTGATCAAGACAGCCAGCTCAATATTTTTTCTCCTTTTAGATGTCTGTCTAAAATATTATATGCACCATTAAAATGACCCTATTTATGAAATTTCCTTGTCTGTCCTACTTCCTTCCTTTCTTCACTTGCTCCAGTTATTTGCTACTGTAATAATACAAGGCTAATAGAAAAATAATGCTCTCTGAGAAACCTCTTAGATAGCCTCATCTACCAGAGAGCAAACAGCAGAAGCAAGAAGTACTACAATCCTGCAGCCTGTGGAACAAAAACCACATTCACAGAAAGATAGACAAGATCAAAATGCGGAGAGCTATGTACGAGATGAAGGAACAAGATAAAATCCTAGAAAAACAGCTAAATGAAGTGGAGATAGGCAAACTTCCATAATAAATATTCAGAATAATGATAGTGAAGATGATCCAGGACCTCAGAAAAAGAATACAGGCAAAGATTGAGAAGATGCAAGAAATGTTTAACAAAGACCTAGAAGAATTAAAGAACAAACAAACAGAGATGAACAATACAACAACTGAAATGAAAAATACACTAGAAGGAATCAATAGCAGAATAACTGAGGCAGAAGAATGGATAAGTTACCTGGAAGAGAGTGGTGAAATTCACTACTGTGGAACAGAATAAAGAAAAAAAAAATGAAAAGAAATGAAAACAGCCTAAGAGACCTCTGGGACAACATTAAACACAGCAATGTTCACATTATAGGGGTCCCAGAAAGAGAAGAGAGAGAGAAAGGACCTGAGAAAATATTTGAAGAGATTATAGTTGAAAACTTCTCTAACATGGGAAAGGAAATAGCCACCTAAGTCTAGGAAGTGCTGAGAATCCCAGGCAGGATAAACCCAAGGAGAAACTTGCTGATACACACAGTAATCAAATTGATGAAAACTAAAAACAAAGAAAAATTATTGAAAACAACAAGGGAAAAATGACAAACAACATACAAGGGAACTCCCATGAGGTTAACAGCTGATTTCTCAGCAGAAACTCTACAAACCAGAGGGAGTGGCATGATATACTTAAAGTGATGAAAGGGAAGAACCTACAACCAAGATGACTCTACCTGGCAAGGATCTAATTCAGATTCGACAGAGAAATCAAAAGCTTTACAGAGAAGCAAAAGCTAAGATAAATCAGTACCACAAAACCAGCTCTACAACAAATGCTAAAGGAAATTCTCTAAGTGGGAAACACAGGAGACGAAAAGGACCTACAAAAACAAACCCAAAACCATTAAGAAAATGGTCATAGGAACATACATATTGATAATTACCTTAAACGTGAATGGATTAAATGCTCCAACCAAAAGACACAGGATTTCTGAATGGATACAAAAACAAGGCCCCTATATATGCTGTCTACAAGAGACCCACTTCATACCTAGAGATACATACAGACAGAAATTGAGGGGATGGAAAATGATATTCCATACAAATGGAAATAAAAGGAAAGCTGGAGTAGCAATACTCATATCAGATAAAATAGACTTTAAAATAAAGAATGGAGAGGGAGCTTCAAGATGGCAGAAGAGTAAGGCACGGAGACCACCTTCCTCCCCACAAATACATCATAAATACATCTACACATGGAACAACTCCTACAGAACATCTACTAAACACTGGCAGAAGACCTCAGACCTCCCAAAAGGCAAGAAACTCCCTACGTACCTATGTAGGACAAAAGAACAAACACTGACAAAAGAATAGGGATCGGACCTGCACCACTGGGAGGAAGCTGTGAAGGAGGAAATGTTTCCACACACTAGGAAGCTCCTTTGTGGGGGGAAATTGCAGGTGGCAGAAGGGGGGAGCTTTGGAGCCACGGAGGAGAGTGCAGCAACAGGGGTGCGGAGGGCAAAGCAGAGAGATTCCTACACAGAGGATCGATGCTGAACAGCCCTCACCAGCCTGAGAGGCTTGTCTGCTCACCCGCTGGTGCAGGCGGGCACTGAGAGCTGAGGCTTAGGCTTTGGCCGGATCCCAGGGAGAGGACTGGGGTTGGCTGTCTGAACACAGCCTGAAGGGGCTAGTGTGCCACGGCTAGCCGGGAGGGAGTTCGGGAAAATGTCTGGAGCTGCCGAAGAGGCAAGAGACTTTTTCTTGCCCCTTTGTTTCTTGGTGCACGAGGAGAGGGGATTAAGAGCGCTGCTTAAAGGAGCTTCAGAGACGGGCACGAGGTGCAGCTATCAGCGTGGACCCCAGAGACGGGCATGAGATGCTAAGGCTGCTGCTGTAGCCACCAAGAAGCCTGTGTGCAAGCACAGGTCACTATCCACACTTCCCCTCCCAGGAGCCTGTTCAGCCTGCCACTGCCAGGGTTCTGTGATCTAGGGACAAGTTCCCGGAGAGAACACACAGCATGCCTCAGGCTGGTGCAACGTCAGGTTGGCCTCTGCCACCACAGGCTCACCCCGCATCTGTACCCCTCCCTCCCCCTGGCCTGAGTGAGCCAGAGACCCCAAATCAGCTGCTCCTTTAAGCCCTTCCTGTCTGAGCAAAGAACAAATGCCCTCTGGTGACCTACATGCAGAGGTGGGTCAAAATCCAAAGC
>NW_020185334.1:5430934-5482432 GCF_003031525.2 Neophocaena asiaeorientalis asiaeorientalis | reverse complement strand
CCCGCCACTGCCAGGATCCCGAGACCCAGGGACAACTTCCCTGGGAGAACGCACGGTGCCTCAGGCTGTTGCAATGTCATGGCAGCCTCTGTCACCGCAGGCTCGCCCCTCATTCCGAACCCCTCCCTCCCCCTGGCCTGAGTGAGCCAGAGACCCCAAATCAGCTGCTCCTTTAAGCCCTTCCTGTCTGAGCAAAGAACAAATGCCCTCTGGTGACCTACATGCAGAGGTGGGTCAAAATCCAAAGCAGAACCCCGAGAGATGTGTGAACAAAGAAGAGAAAGGGAAATTTCTCCCAGGAGTCTCAGGAGCAGCGGATTAAATCTTCACAATCAACTTGATGTAACTGGCATCTGTGGAATACCTGAATGGACAATGAATCATCCCAAACTGAGGAGGTGGATTTTGAGAGCAAGATATATTATTTTTTCCCTTTTTCCTCTTTTTGTGAGCATGTATGTGTATGCTTCTGTGTGTGATTTTGTCTATATAGCTTTGCTTTTACCATTTGCCCTAGGATTCTGTCTGTCCGTTTTTTTATTATTATTACTTTAAAAATTATTTTTTCTTAATAGTTTTTAAATTTTTATTTTAATAAATTTATATTATTTTATTTTACTTTATTTTATCTTCATCTTTCTCTCTCTTTTTATTTTCTCCCTTTTATTCGGAGCTGTGTGGAGTACAGGCTCTTGGTGCTCCACCCAGCCGTCAGGGCTCTGCCAATGAAGTGGGAGAGCAAATTTCAGGACACTGGTCCACAAGAGACCTCCCAGCACCATGTAATATCAAATGGCAAAAATCTCCCAGAGATCTCCATCTCAATACCAAGACCCATCTCCACTCAACAACCAGCAAGCTACAGTGATGGACACCCTATGCCAAACAACTAGCAAGACAGAAACAGAACCCCACCCATTAGCAGAGAGCCTGCCTAAAATCATAATAAGGCCACAGACACACCAAAACACACCACCAGACGTGGGCCTGCCCACCAGAAAAACAAGATCCAGCCTCATCCACCAGAACAAAGACACTAGTCCCCTCCACCAGGAAGCATACACAGCCCACAGAACCAAGCTTAGCCATTGGGGACAGACACCAAAAACAATGGAAACTGCTAACCTGCAGCCTGCTATAAGGAGACCCCAAACACAGTAAATTAAGCAAAATGAGAAGACAGAGAAACACACAGCAGATGAAGAAGCAAGGCAAAAACCCACCAGACATAACAAATGAAGAGGAAATAGGCAGTCTACCTGAAAAAGCATTCAGAATAATGATAGTAAAGATGATCCAAAATCTTGGAAATAGAACGGAGAAAATTCAAGAAATGTTTAACGAAGACCTAGAAGAACTAAAGAGCAAACAAAGAGAGATGAACACAATAAACGAAATTAAAAATTCTCTAGAAGGGATCAATAGCAGAATAACTGAGGCAGAAGAACAGATAAGTGACCTGGAAGATAAAATAGTGGAAATGACTACTGAAGAGCAGAGTAAAGAATGAAAAGAATTGAGGACAGTCTCAGAGACCTCTGGGACAACATTTAATGCAGCAACATTCGAATTATAGGGGTCCCAGAAGAAGAAGAGAAAAAGAAAGGGACTGAGAAAATATTTGAAGAGATTACAGTTGAAAACTTCCCTAATATGGGAAAGGAAATAGTTAATCAAGTCCAGGAAGCACAGAGAGTCCCATACAGGAAAAATCCAAGGAGAAACATGCCAAGACACGTATTAATCAAACTACAAAAAATTAAATACAAAGAACAAATATTAAAAGCAGCAAGGGAAAAACACCAAGTTACACATAAGGGAATCCCCATAAGGTTAACAGCTGATCTTTCAGCAGAAACTCTGCAAGCCAGAAGGGAGTGGCAAGACATATTTAAAGTGATGAAAGAGAAAGACCTACATCCAAGATTAGTCTACCCAGCAAGGATCTCATTCAGATTTGATGGAGAAATTAAAAGCTTTACAGACAAGCAAAAGCTAAGAGAATTCAGCACCACCAAACCAGCTTTACAACAAATGCTAAAGGAAGTTTTCTACGCAGGAAACACAAGAGAGGGAAAAGACCTACAATAATAAAACCCAAATGATTAAGAAAATGGTAATAGGAACATACATATCGATAATTACCTTAAATATAAATGGATTAAATGTGCCAACCAAAAGACATAGACTGGGTGAATGGACACAAAACTAAGACATGTATATATGCTGTCTACAAGAGACCCACTTCATATCTAGGGACATAAACAGACTGAAAGTGAGGGAATGGAAAAAGATATTCCATGCAAATGGAAATCAAAAGAAAGCTGGAGGAGCAATTCTCATATCAGACAAAATAAACTTTAAAACAAAGACTGTTACAAGAGACAAAGAAGGACACTATGTAATGATCAAGTGATCAATCCAAGAAGAAGATATAACAATGGTATATATTTATGCACCCAACATAGGAGCACCTCAATACATAAGGCAAGTACCAACAGCCATAAAACGGGAAATCGACAGTAACACTATCATACTCGGGGACTTTAACACCCCACGTTCACCAACGGACAGATCATCCAAAATGAAAATAAATAATAAATAAGGAAACCAGCTTTAAATGATACATTAAACAAGATGGGCTTAATTGATATTTATAGGACATTCCATCCAAAAACATCAGAATACACATTCTTCTCAAGTGCTCATGGAACATTCTCCACAATAGATCATATCTTGAGCCACAAGTCAAGCCTTGGTAAATTTAAGAAAATTGAAATTGTATCAAGTATCTTTTCAGACCACAACGCTATGAGATTAGATATCAATTACAGAAGAAAATCTGTAAGAAATACAAACACATGGAGGCTAAACAACACACTACTAATAACCAAGAGATCACTGAAGAAAACAAAGAGGAAATCGAAAAATACCTACAAACAAATGGCAATGAAAACATGATGACACAAAACCTATGGAATGCAGCAAAAGCAGTTCTAAGAGGGAAGATTATAGCTATACAAGCCTCCCATAAGAAACAAGCCTACCAAATAAACAAACTAACCTTACACCTAAAGCAATTAGAGAAAGAAGAACAAAAAAATCCCAAAGTTAGCAGAAGGAAAGAAATCATAAAGATCATATCAGAAATAAATGAAAAAGAAATGAAGGAAACAATAGCAAAGATCAATAAAATGAAAAGCTGGTTCTTTGAGAAAATAAACAAAATTGATAAACGATTACCCAGACTTATCAAGAAAAATAGGGAGAGGACTCAAATCTATAGAATTAGAAACTAAAAAGGAGAAGGAACAACTGACACTGCAAAAATACGAAGGGTCATGAGACATTATTACAAGCAACTCTATGCCAATAAAATGGACAACCTGGAAGAAATGGACAAATTCTTAGAAATGCAAAACTTTTCAAGACTGAACCAGGAAGAAATAGAAAATATGAACACACAAATCACAAGCATTGATATTGAAACTGTGATTAAAAATCTTCCAACAAACATAACCCCAGGACCAGATGGCTTCACAGCCGAATTCTACCAAACATTTAGAGAAGAGCTAACACCTAGACTTCTCAAACTCTTCCAAAATATAGCAGAGAGAGGTACACTCCCAAACTCATTCTACGAGGCCACCATCACTCTGATATCAAAACCAGAAAAAGGTGTCACAAAGAAAGAAAACTACAGGCCAATATCACTGGTGAACATAGATGCAAAAATCCTCAGCAAAATACTAGCAAACAGAATCCACAGCACATTAAAAGGATCAAACATTATGATCAAGTGGGGTTTATCCCAGGAATGCAAGGATTCTTCAATATATGCAAGTCAATCAAGGTGATACACCATATTAACAAATTGAAGGAGAAAAACCATATGATCGGGCTTCCCTGGTGGCACAGAGGTTGAGAGTCCATCTCCCGATGCAGGGGACACAGTTTGTGCCCCGGTCCGGGAAGATCCCACAGCCACAGAGTGGCTGGGCCCGTGAGACATGGCCACTGAGCCTGCATGTCCGGAGCCTGTGTTCCACAACTGGAGAGGCCACAACAGTGAAAGGCCTATGTACCACAAAACAAACAAACAAACAAACAAAAAAACCATATGATCATATCAATAGATGCAGAGAATTCTTCTGACAAAATTCAACACCCATTTACGATAAAAACCCTGCAGAAAGTAGGCATAGAGGGAACTTTCCTCAACATGTAAGACAGGAATAAAGACACAGACCCACTAGAGAATGGACTTGAGGATATGGGTAGGGGGTAGGGTAAGCTGTGACAAAGCGAGAGAGTGGCATGGACATATATACACTACCAAACATAAAATAGATAGCTAGTGGGAAGCAGCCGCATAGCACAGGGAGATCAGCTCGGTGCTTTGTGACCACCTAGAGGGGTGGGATAGGGAGAGTGGGAGGGAGGGAAATGCAAGAGGGAAGAGATATGGGAACATATGCATATGTATAACTGATTCACTTTGCTATAAAGCAGAAACTAGCACACCATTGTAAAACAATTATATTCCAATAAAGATGTAAAAAATAATTAATTAATTAAAAAAAGAAAGAGTCATGTACCAAAATGTTCATTGCACCTCTATTTACAATAGCTAGGACATGGAAGTAACCGAAGTGTCCATCAACAGATGAATTGATAAAGAAGATGTGGCACATATATACAATGGAATATTAATCAGCCATAAAATGGAATGAAACTGAGTTATTTGTAGTGAGGTGGATGGACTGACAGACTGTCATACAGATTGAAGTAAGTTAGAAAGAGAAAAACAAATACCGTATGCTAACACATATGTATGGAATCTATAAAAAGAAAAACAAATGGTCAGAAGAACCTAGGGGCAAGACAAGACTAAAGATGCAGACCTACTAGGAATGGACTTCAGGTTACGGGGAGGGGTACAGGTTGTCTGGGATGGAGTGACATGGACATATATACACTACCAAAGGTAAAATAGATAGCTAGTGGGAAGCAGCCGCATAGTATAGAGAGATCAGCTCTGTTCTTTGTGACCACCTAGAGGGGTGGGATATGGAGGGTGGGAGGCAGGGAGATGCAAGAGGGAAGAGATATGGGGACTTATGTATATGTATAACTGATTCACTTGGTTATAAAGTAGAAACTGACACACCATCGTAAAGCAAATATACTCTAATATAGGTGTTCAGAAAATATATAAATAAAAAATAAAGAATGTTACAAGAGACAATGAAAGACACTACATAATGATCAAGGGATCAATCCAAGAAGGAGATATAACAATTATAAATATATATGCACCCAACTTAGGAGCACCTCAATACATAAGGCAACTGCTAACAGCTATAAAAGTGGAAATCAACAGTAACACAATAATAGTGGGGGAGTTTAACACCTCACTTACACAAATGGACATAACATCCAAACAGAAAATTACTAAGGAAACACAAGCTTTAGATGACACAATAGACCAGAGAGATTTAATTTATATTTACAGGACATTGCATCCAAAAACAGCAGATTACACTTTCTTCTGAAGTGCACACAGAACATTCTCCAGGAGAGAGCACATCTTCAGTCAAAAATCAAGCCTCAGTAAATTTAAGAAAATTGAAATCATATCAAGCATCTTCCCTGAACACAGTTCTATGAGATTAGAAATCAGTTACAGGGAAAAATATGTAAGAAACACAAACACATGGAGGCTAAACAATGTGCTACTAAATCACCAAGAGATCACTGAAGATAGCAAAGATGAAATCAAAAAATACCTAGGGACAAATTACAATGAAAACATGACGATCCAAAACTTAAGTGATGCAGCAAAAGAAGTTCTAAAAGGGATGTTTATAGCAATACAAGCCTACCTCAAGAAACAAGAAAAATCTAAAATAAACAGTCTAAACTTACACCTAAAGAACTAGAAGAAGAAGAACAAACAAATGCCAAAGTTAGTAGAAGGAAAGAAATCATAAAGATCAGGGCAAAAATAAATGAAATACAAACAAAGAAAACAATAGCAAAGATCAATAAAATTAAAAGCTGCTTCTTTGAGAAGATAAACACAATTGATAAACCATTAGCCAGACCCATCAAGAAAAGGGGGAGAGGACTCAAATCAATAAAATTAGAAATTAAAAAGGAGAAGTTATGACAGACACCACAGAAATAAAAAGCATCCTAAGAGACTACTACAAGCAACTCTATGCCAATAAAATGGACAACCTGGAAGATATGGACAAATTCTTAGAAAGGTATAACCTTCCAAGACTGAACCAGGAAGAAATAGAAAATATGAGCAGACCAATCAAAAGTATTGAAATTGAAACTGTGATTAAAAATCTTCCAACAGGGCCTTCCCTGGTGGTGCAGTGGTTGAGATCTAAGCCCATGCACCACAACTACTGAGCCTGCTCTCTAGAGCCTGTGAACTACAACTACTGAGCCCGCGTGCCACAACTACTGAAGCCCATGCTCCTAGAGCCCATGCTCTGCAACAAGAGAAGCCACTGCAATGAGAAGCCCGCAAACCACAACGAAGAGCAGCCCCCACTCACCATAACAAGAGAAAGCCCGTGTGCAGCAACGAAGACCTAATGCACCCAAAACTAAATAAATAAACAAATTTATCAAAAAAACAACAAAAAAAAATCTTCCTACAAATAAAAGTCCAGGACCAGATGGCTTCACAGCTGAATTCTATCAAACATTTAGAGAAGAGCTAACACCCATCCTTCTCAAACTCTTCAAAAAAATTGCAGATGAAGGAATACTTCCAAACTCATTCTTTGAGGCCAACATCACCCTGAAACCAAAACTAGACAAAGATACTATAAAAAAAGAAAATTAGAGGCCAATATCACTGATGAATATAGATGCAAAAATCCTCAACAAAATACTTGCAAACAGATCCACATTAAAAGTATCATACACCATGATCAAGTGGGATTATTCCCAGGGATGCAAGGATTCTTCAGTACACGCAAGTCAATCAATATGATTCACCATATTAACAAATTGAAGAAGAAAAGCCATATGATCATCTCAATAGATGCAGGAAAACTTTTGACAAAATTCAACACCCATTTACGAAAAAAGTATCCAGAAAGTGGGCATAGTGGGAACCTACCTCAACATAATAAAGGCCTTATATGACAAACCCACAACAAACATCATTTTCAATGGTGAAAAACTGAAAGTATTTCCTCTAAGATCAGGAACAAGACAAGGATGTCCACTCTCACCACTCTTACTCAACATAGTTTTGGAAGTCCTAGCCATGGCAATCAGAGAAGAAAAAGAAATAAAAAGAATACAAATTGGAAAAAAAGAAGTAAACTGTCACTGTTTGCAGATGACATTATACTATACATAGAGAATCCTAAAGATGCCACTAGAAAACTACTAGAGCTAATCAATGAATTTGGTAAAGTTGCAGGATACAAAATTAATGCAAAGAAATCTCTTGCATTCCTATACACTAATGATGAAAAATTTGAAAGAGAAATTAAGGAACCACTCCCATTTACCATTGCAACAAAAATAATAAAATACCTAGGAATAAACCTACCTAGGGAGACAAAAGACCTGTATGCAGAAAATTATAAGACACTGATGAAAGAAATTAAAAATGATGCAAGCAGATGGAGAGATATACCATGTTCTTGGATTGGAAGAATCAATATTGTGATAATGACTGTAGTACCCAAAGCAATCTACAGATTCAATGCAATCCCTATTAAATTACCAATGGCATTTTTTACAGAACTAGAACAAAAAAATATTAAAATTTGTATGCAGATACAGAAGACCCTGAATACCCAAAGCACTCTTGAGGGTAAAGAACAGAGCTGGAGGAATCAGACTTCCTGACTTCAGACTGTACTACAAAGCTACGTTAATAAAGACAGTATGGTACTCACACAAAAACAGAAATATTGTTCAATGGAACAGGATAGAAAGCCCAGAGACAAACTCATGAACCTATGGTCAACTAATCTATGACAAAGGACAGACGGATATACAATGGAGAAAAGACAGTCTCTTCAATAAGTGGTGCTGGGAAAACTGGACAGCTACATGCAAAAGAATAAAAATAAAACACTCCCTAACACCATACACAAAAATAAACTCAAACTGGACTAGAGACCTAAATGTAAGACTGGACACTATAAAACTCTTAGAGGAAAACATAGGAAGAACACTCTTTGACATAAATCACAGCAAGATATTTTTTGATCCATCTCCTAATGGATATAAAAAGAAAAATAAACAAATGGAACCTAATGAAACTTAAAAGCTTTTGCAAAGCAAAGGAAACTATGAACAAGACGAAAAGACAACCCTCAGAATGGGAGAAAATATTTGCAAATGAATCAACAGATAAAGGATTAATCTCCAAAATATATAAACAGCTCATGCAGCTCAATATTTAACAAACAAACAACCCAATCCGAAAATGGACAGAAGACGTAAATAGACATTTCTTCAAAGAAGACATACAGTTGGCCAAGAAGCACATGAAAATCTGCTCAACGTCACTAATTATTAGAGAAATGCAAATCAAAACTACAATGACATATCACCTCACACCAGTTAGAATGGACATTATCAGAAAATCTACAAACAACAAATGCTGGAGAGGGTGTGGAGAAAAGAGAATCATCTTGCACTGTTGATGGGAATGTAAATGGATACAGCCACTATGAAGAATAGTATGGAGGTTCCTTAAAAAACTAAAAATAGAATTACCATATGACCCAGCAATCCCACTACTAGGCATATACCCAGAGAAAACCATAATTCAAAAAGACTCATGCACCCCAATGTTCATTGTAGCACTATTTACAATAGCCAGGTCATGGAAGCAACCTAAATGCCCATCAACAGACGAATGGATAAAGAAGATATGGTACATATATACAATCGAATATTACTCAGCCATAAAACGGAATGAAATTTGGTCATTTGTAGAGACGTGGATGGATCTAGAGACTGTCATACAGAGTGAAGTAAGTCAGAAAGAGAAAAACAAATATTGTATATTAACTCATATATGTGGAACCTAGAAAAATTCTACAGAGGTACCTGTTTGCAGGGCAGAAATAGAGACACAGATATAGAGAACAAACATAAGGACACCAAAGGGGGAAAGTGGTAGGGTGCTGGTGGTGGTGAGATGAATTGGGAGTTTGGGATTGACATGTATACACTAATATGTATAAAATAGATAACTAATAAGAACACGCTGTATAAAAAAATAAATTAAATAAAATTCAAAATAAAAGACCCAGTACAGACAAAATTAAAATAAAAAAAGAAGAAAAGTGAAGCTCTCTATTATAATTTCTAATAGTAAGCTACATAAAACATTACCTGTCCAATCCCTTTTTGTAAAGTAATAGTTCTTAACCTTGGCTGTATATTGAAATCTCCTGAGTAATTAAAAAAAATCACTGATGCTTCAGTCTCACCCTTAGAGTTTCTGATGTAATTAGTCTGAGGTGCAGCCTGGCAGAGGATTTTAGAAACCTTCTTGGTGATTCTAATGTTCAGGCATGTTGGGAAGCAAAAAGGGTAATAGCTTTTCAACCAGGCTTTCCTGGTTTTGTTATTTTTGTTATTCCTTGGCACGTATGATGATAAATTACAAAGTTACACTTCCCTTATGGTCTCATGTCAGTCTTGGGTCTATTTTCCCACAACTCCGTTTCTCTCCTTCCCCTGTTCTAAGCTGCGCATTTCAGAGGGCTGATACTCATAGACTCTTTCCTGGGCTCCTGTGACAGCTAAAACTTTTGCTAAAAGTTTTGTAGTTTTACCTCTTATATTTAGTTCTTTGATCCATTTTGAATTAACTTTATGTGTAAGATGTGAGGTAGAAGACATTCTTTTGTATATAGATATCCAGCTGTCCCAGTATCATTTATTGAAAAGACTATTCTGTCTCCCCTTGAATTATCTTGGCAACCTTGTTAAAAATCATTTGACCATAAATGTATTGGTTTATTTCTGGACTTTCAGTTTTATTCTATTTATCTATTTGTCTATCCTTATGCCAGTACCATACTCTTTCATTTACTGTAGCTTTGTAGTAAGTTTTGAAACAGTTCTCCAACTCTGTTCTTTTTCAGTATTATTTTGGCTAATCCATGTCCCTTGCATTTCCATATGCATTTACGGATGAGTTGTCAATTTCTGGGAAAAACGTGGCTGGGATTTTGATAAGGATCGTGTTGAACCTCTAAATCAGTTTAGGGAGCGCTGCCGTCTTAATGATGTTAAATCTTCCAATCCATGAACATGGGCTTTCTTATCATTTATTTAGGTTTTTAATTTCTGTTGACAATGTTTTGTACTTTTCAGTTACAAACCTTGCACTTTTTTTGTTAAATTTTTCCCAAATGTATTATTCTTTCTGATGCTATTGTAGATTGAATTGTTAATTTCATTTTGTGGCCTTACATTATAAAATCTGCCTTTTTCACAAGGTCTCCAGATGATTCTTACGTACTCTGACAGTTTGAGAAGTGCTACTCTATTCAATAAACTCAACCCAAATAATATTCCATACAACACTGCCAAATTCTGTCCCCCAAAGCTGCCAGCTCTCCAATAAGAAGTGACTTGAAGAGCATAGTTTACAGGAAACAGAGGCAGGTCCAAAGATACTACTTAACTGAGTGAATTAAATGTTTTAAATAAGAGGAAGCAACTAGTTAATATAAATAGAGTTTTGTTTTAATTTCTATGCAATGAAAAACTCATATTAAATATCCATTTAATTTAGGAGGAAACTACAGTGTTGACTTTTCCCTGAATTATGCGAAACATTATATGTGATTATAATATAATTATGTGAAAGAATTATATTGATAATTATTAATTCTTCATTTCATCTCTATTGTATTTTTCATTCTTTTTTCCAATAATAACAACAATTACAACAGTTATACCTTATAATGAATATGTTTACTACACCCTGTTCTGCCTTCTGGTTTTAGATATGAACACCAATTAACTCCATGACTTTCAATAACTCACTTTATCTTTCTAACTTGCAATTTCCTCAACTGAATAATGTAGAAAATGGACTAGATTTCTCTAGCATCTTACTCTTTTAGCTCAACATTCGATAATTCTAAATTTCTTTCATGTCCAAATATACCATTTAATTTTATGAACAATGTATTACAGAATTAGTCACTTATGAATAGTATAAAGCATGATTCAGAATGAAGGTGCTGAGGTCTGACATTTTTATACATAAATACAGCTACAGATCAAATTCAACACAGCACTTATAGTCATAATATATTCTCTCTACTTGCAATGTCCTTTTAGCAAACAATAGTTAATGAAACAAATTAAACAAAATGCAGTTTAAAAAATTATACTGAGAGTCCTTTGAAGTTAGTTAAAAGGGTATTTATTTACATATGTCTTCCCCAAATTAACACTTTTCTGTATATTTAGTAGTCATTTTCTTTTCCCCCAATTTTACACTAATAATTTTATAAAAATCAATGTGTAAATTACTGTATTAGCATGTAAAACTACTAACATGATGTTTTTCAAAGATGAAGTGAATATTCTGGTAAAAAGCCTTCAAACTGGAGGCATTTAATAATACTTATCTTTCCTTCCTATCAATTCAGGTTAGCTTTCTCCCTCAGTCCAAGTTACTAACAATTTACCATACAGCAAACATTTCAAGATTTTGCTAACAATTCTTGCCTTTGAAAAATAAAATCTATTTTTAGAAAACTGTAAAGATGATTTCTTTCTCTGATATCATTCTATCATGGAAGAGATTCTATTGCTTGCTTTTCTCAATGTACCTATAGGATTGATGATATACCCATGACACATTAGTTATATGATAAATGAAGTCAGTTAACTGAATATATAAATAATAATAATAATAATAATACTTGTCTTCCTATGGTATCATTGACCTAGGAGTACTTGGCAATTTGACTGATGCCTTATGTCTTACTTCAGGTTTCCTAGAAACAGAGCATTAGCCAGGGATTCTCGTTCAAGTAATTTATTGAGGGAGTGCTCTCAGAGGACACTTGTAAGAGACTGAGGAAGGGAGAAGAGTGCCAGGGAAGGACGCGAAGCATGAGAATACAGCTGAAATCTAGTGTCAGCCTGATCACAGGAGGAGCTCTGGAGTGTGAAGAGCACCACAGAGTTGTTCACGTCTACGCCCATTTGATGGGTGAGTGGTGGATTATAACCTCCCAGGAATCTCCTGGTATATGGGGTCCACTGGCTCAGGGCAGTCTCAGGAGAAGGGGCAGCTGTGAACTATTAGCAAAAGCAATCACAGCATCTAGAACAGTGGCATATAACAAGTATGTGCTTGCTAATGATTTGTTAAGTTAGTCAATAAAATATCCCTTTCAGTAGAAAATTATGTTTAAAATTGTTCAATTATTCAAAACTCCCTGGAAAAAAAGTGAATGAAGAATGAATTGCTGTGATGCCAATGAAAGTTAAATGAATTTGGGTTCAATATCCACTTCCATTATCCACATTCATTCTTCTAATTGCCCAGGACAAAATGAAGACCAAGATCTAACTCTTATTATTGTCTATCATCACCCTTATCTGCTGTTTTGGTTTTGTATCATGGCTGGATCTCTTCTAAATGTGATTCAAACAAAGATGCAATTGACAGCAACTAGAACACAAATTCATATGGCCCCATTATATTACTCTATTGGATTCTTTCTGTATCGTAGATGCACAAGGACAATTTCAAAGGGAATTCGAGAAAAAAAATGTTCAGTTTAACACAATATGAATTTATTACTTGTGCTTTATTTCCTAAATAATCTTCCTAAATTGTCTCAAGTGCACTCTAAAATCATTAAACTATTGAGAATAGCAAGATAAAAAGCAGTAAATTTTCTTTCCAAACTGTTTTATAAAAAGTCTTCCTTCACTTTTTTGAACATGAGTTATTTTAAGAACTTAGCACAGGAAAACAAAATTCTCAATGCAGTAATCATTTTACTGCTTGGTCATATGAAAGGAAAACAACCTCATGGATCTTCCTTGCAAAGCTGGACAGGTAGAAAATATGAAAGTATGCAACACCAATCAGACTGTGTCTCTGGAGAATTTCTCATCTCAAGTGTAGTTAACAAACTCCCAGTCCGTGGTCATATCTAGATACAGCCTGTAACCCATGTATATGAGCTTGTGAATAGTGTAAAATAAACTCAAAATAAAATCTTCTTACAGTACAAGACATGGCAGTCATTAAACTAAGATACAGCAAGTGTTATGAAGCATGAAAATATGGTACTTGAATTCTATTTATTCAAAAGTCTTCACTGAGCTGAGGGTGTAACTAATTCAATTACTGATTTGAATATGTATTATATTTTAATTGTTGCAGCTGTGAAAAGAAGCATTGGCTAAGGATGTAATTAATAAAAATATCTAATCAGCTTGAAGTTAATCATTTAACTTTTTTATTTAATGAAGATCTAATTTCTAGAACAATTGTGCCTATATTTTTTGGAGGTACATACCTATACTCTGGTCTATCTAGTGCACAAATCACTTTAGAATCATACTAGTTTACTTCAACTGCTTATCTAGGGAATGTTAAATAGGAGAGAAAGGTTTGGTTTTTTTCCATAATTGAAATAAAGGTACAATTAACAGTAACTTCCTGATGTTTTGTCTAATCAACATAACAGTGTAGATTTACTCTGCCTATATATGGAACTGTAGAAGAAAGTTGAGAAAGAATAACTATTAATAAATATAGGTCATACAATAATTATATGTTGCAGACCAGCTATAATTTCTGGATGGATATTCAGACTATATTTACCTTGCATAGAAGGATAGACATCAAGATTTATTTGATAAATGTGTCAAATATTGATGAAATTTGAGTATCAAAAGGATGCTGTCAGGATGCTGTGTCAGCATGTTTTTGTCATCTCAAAATAGCTTAAAAATACAGGAAATTATTTTCTCACTTAGTTTGAAGTCAGAAGTAGGGCAGGTCCAAGTTAGTTCAAGTTTATTAAAGCTCCAAGTTTTTGGAAATTGCTCTGCTAGACTTAGCTAGTTGGCTTTTGTCCTGAAGCTTGCTCCCTTGTGGCCAGAACATAGTTGCAGCATCTCCTAACAATGAAGCCTGAACACAAGGTGTAAACCAAACCACTACACATGGTAACCCTTTCCATAACCAATCATATTCTTGGCAAAGCCCTCATTCTTGCTTGGTGATGGATAAATTAAATGTTTTCTTATTCAATAATCTAGTCTAATCTGGGATTTTCTACCTAATCCTGTTATGATAACAGTCATAAGTAGTCAGAAATCCAAGTATTGTCAGTATTAGCACATTGTCCATCACTGGGGTGTGCTGGTGGGAAGAAGAGAGGAAAGGGAGGAAAGAAAAGCTGCTTGGATAAGTGATGGTGACTGATGGTTCCCTGGTGGAAAAAGCTGTCTTCCATTGGGATCATCAGCTGCTGGGCAGGTCGGGAGAATTTGACTTTTAATAATTATTGATGTGATGGTTTCAGCATAGCTGGTGGACATATTTTTCTAGACACACCCCTACCTTTTTGCCATATCTCAGTTGTGTTTCTCTGCAGAGCCCACAATTTATGCACACTCCCTTTAGGAGGTGTGTCCCACTGTTCCATTGCTCTACCACCAGGCTGGCTCACAACTGCCCCTCAGCTAACCTCAGAGATCTCTCCTTTGGAAATAGAGAAACTTGTGGGGTCTTACTTGCTGTCCTCTGAGAGCTTAGGGAATGAAGGGAGGGTGGAAGATTTTGCTTACATTTTTATCCCACCATGTCCTATTGGCTCAGATCTGTCAGGGATCCTCTTGCCTTTAGAAATGTCCAAAAGCAGGTATCATTCATATGGTTCGGCATACAACTTCAAAAGTTTTATGTTCAGGCCTCTGTCCACCCTGTCTGACCTGCTTGAATGTAGGAAATATTCAGGCACCAAACTCTGATTTGCCCAAACTCTGCCAACTTTAGTACATTTTTCTCTCCACTATCTCTTGTTTATACTTCCTGTGGCATTTCTGGGGGTGGGAGAGGAACACATCAAGCATGTTATGGCAAAGTCTCCATTAAGCCTGGCCATTGGTCACCTAGGCTAGGGAATGATCTTGACACAGGAAAAAGCCTGATATCTGCTGCCAGGGCTTCAGACATCTGAAGTTTTAACTGGAACTGAAGGATCCACTTTCTAGATGACTTACTCACAAGGCTGTTGGCTGGAGGCCTCAAGTCTTTGCCACATGGGCCTTGCCCCGGAACTGCCCGAGTATCCTTGTAACATAGCAGCTGACTTGCCCTAGAATGAACATTCTGAAGAGGAGAGATTCAGAAACCACAATGTCTTTTATGACCTTATCTGATATCACACGCTGTCACAGTCACTTTATTCTAGTCATTAGAAGTAAGACCAAATCCTGGATCTGTGAAAGGGGAAGGGAAGTAAGCTCTACTATTTTGAAGGGAGGGTCAAAGAATGTGTGGACACTTTAAACCACCACAATGCTATTATTTTTTTCACTGAGGCACAAAAAAGAAATTTAACTTGACCAAGCTTACACGGTAAAGGTTCTGACTCCATTGTGTGTGTGTGGCGGGGCGTTGATTTCCCCACACTACCAAGCAGTTCTCAGAATCCAGCTGGGTGTCCTACAATTCAACACAATTCTGACACTATCTACTCAAGTTAGCATCAGGATAGAGGGCTCATTCCCACAAGATTGCCCTCCACTTCAGACGCCAATAGCAAGTCCAGTTTGTCATCTGGCCTTCTAACCAACCTACCATACATTGGAGGTTCCCATAATCCCTTCCTTGGGTTTGATTAATTTGCTAGAATGGCTCAAAAGACTCAGGAAAACTGTCTGCTCACTAGACTACTGGTTTATTACAAATGATATTAAAGGATATTTATCAATAGCCAGATGAAGAAATACATAGGGTTAAGTCCCGAGGTCCTGACAAAGGAGTTTTTGTTTTTCTCGAGTTTGGGGCCCTGCACAATGGCACATGGAAATTTTCTGGTTCAACTTGGAAGCTCTCTAAATCCCATCTTTTGGGGGTTTTATGGAGGCTTTATTACATAGTCATAATTGATTAATTAATTGGCCATTGGTGATTGATTCACCCTCCAATCCCTCTTTCCTCCCTGGAGGTAGGAGGTTGGGACTAGAATTTCCAACCTGCTAATCACAAGGTTGGTTCTCCTGGAAACCAGCCCCCATCCTTAGGTGGGGTCCAAAAGTCACCTCATAAATATAACAAAAGACGTCTTTGTTGCTCTCATCTCTTGGGAATTCCAAGAGTTTCAGGAGCTCTGTGCCAGAAATGGGGATGAAGACCAAAGATATTTCATACTATAAATCACAATATCACACATGGTTAGCAGCCAGGGGAACTGAGACACAAGCTCAGATAATCTGACTCCAGTGCCCAAACTCATAACCACAACATGAAACTGGCCTTTCCATGAAAAAAAAGATTGATTTCTTAGGATTGTGTTATATGCATTGACATAGAATATTTATACTTCCAGTATAGTATAATAATTGTCTGGAATTAGAAATTCTAAATTATCTTGGCCAAACACAAGAGTTGCCATTGGGCTTGGAGGGATGTAAGATCCCTCCAAAAAGGTTGGAGGGATATAAGATCATGCCCAAGATGTCATCTAGGGGTGGAAAAGTAGAATGGGGAAGTGAAAGTGTTCTTTTTAGATTGGGGAAAACATTGGGAGAACAGAGCATCTGGAGATAGGTGGAGAAAGGTTATTTTTATAAAATAAAAAAAAAGATTATTAGTGCCTGAAAATGGAATGTGATTATTAATGGGATAGAAAAGTTCATCAGATTTCCCAAGTTAGCAAGGAGGAATTTGAGCAAACCAGAAAAATAAAGAAAAAAGAGGTCATAGCAGAATAAACAAATTTATAATGAAAGTTTAAAGATAAGATATTGAGGTATAGCAAACAAAAAGAAATGATTATTGGACCAGGAGGAAAGAAAGGTTATGAACACTACCTAAGAAAAGGAGAGACACTATTTAACAATAAAAGGCAAAAGTTAGGAATCGGTTATGTCATAAATTTATATGCACAAACAGTATGGCAGCTAAATACATAAAGCAAAAATTACTAGAAATATAAGACAAACGATAAAAATACACTTATACAAGAAATTTAATATATTATAAAAATTAGACTGATACAGTAAATTTAAAAATAACCAAATTCATGGTGTAGGGGTTCAGAATGAACCTCCCCTAAAATGTGTCACTTTTGCATGAGGATTATTTTGAGCTAAAAGGAATCAAGATCCTGAGGGTTTAAGAGAAACTACTACCCCTCTTTTAACCACCTAGAAGAATTTAAGCAGGGTATTTTTCCTAGGAAAGAGTTATTACAGAAACATTTTACCTAAGTGGCCCCATCTATATGGCAGGGCAAATGTCTAATTACCAAACATCTGCTCTTCTTCTTATCATCCTGTGAAACAACCTTCTGTCCTTAGAAGCCCCAGACCCCTATCCCATTCCTTACCTCTGGATGGTATATAGACCATTTTATGCTTCTGTTTCTGACCCTGTTTCTGATATATGTGGGGTCTCTGACCCTCTCGTGTATGTGCAATTCCTGTATGTATTAAATTAAATCTGATATTCTCCTGTTAATCTATATCATGTCAATTTAATTCTTAGACCAGCTAGAAGAACTTAGAAAGTTAGAGGAAAGTTTTCTTTCCCTCCAACAATAAGATCTAAATAATATAACAGTAGCCTACAAATAATGAAAATATGCTGATGTCAAAGTAAAATGCACAGCATAAGAGTTGTGAGTTTTAAGTTTTACTCAGGGTCTTACTGAGGACTATAGCCTAGGAGACAGACACTCAGTCCTGAAGAAACTGCTCAGAAGAGGCAGGGGAAAAGTCAGTTTATATATGATGTGTGACTAGGGAATACGTGCAGTCAAGCATACATCTTGGTGAAAGATTACTGCTAATCACAAAGAAAAGATATCTTGAGTTAATGATTTTAGTGCTTTTCTATGTATGGGAAGATGCAAGAATCTGAGTTCATCATAATTCTTCCTGAGATATACATTGAACTATCTAAGAGGACTGCTTGTCCAAAGCACAGAGTGACTTGTCCTGTTTTTCATCCTGAATTCCTCCCAGAGTGCACTGTTGGTGGGCAACTGTTAGTGGGTTACCACTTAACCCTTATAGAACTGAGGGGTAAGTAATACCCTTTGTTCTTCTTTTTTCACCCTAGATCAAGAGAATTTCTGAGGTGTTTATTTCAGATTCACTATCATTTCCTTACATGATCTTAGACTTTAACCCAGAGAAAAGTGCAGGCTCTGATATATTTAAACACATTTATCCACAAACTGCTTGTATTCTAAAGGAAGACTTGCTCAACATTCCTTCAATTCAGGGATTGTTTTCTAACTGCTACAATATAAATGAGTCAATCTAAGTCCTTAATGGAAGCATTACCAGGCCAAAGTTGAGTCCATTTGTCTGCCTCACAGCAAGGCCAATCTACTGACACCAGATTGTGGTGAAGGAAAGTACAGTGTTTATTTGCAGCGTACCAAGAAAGGAGAATGGGCAGTTCATGATCAAAAGATCCAAATTCCCCAGTAGCTTTCAGGGAAAGGTTTTTAAAGGCAACATTTGGGGTAAAGGTGGCAGTTCATGGACTTTCTTCTGATTGGTTGGTGGTGAGGTAACAGAGTGATGTTCAGGAACCTTAATCATCAACCTTCTGGTTCCAACCAGTCTGGGATCTTCATGCTTGTGGTCAGCATGAGGTCACCATTCTCCATCTGGGTGGGGGGGTGGACTTTTCATTATGAAAAAATCCACAATGATTCAATGAATTTTATTTCCAATTAAATGTACCATCACCCTCTAGCATGCCATACAGGTTACTAATTCATTCATATTTCAATTAATTTCACATTTAATTTAATTAATATAGCTGCTGCTATGGAACAACTACTCTATGGCCTGCTTTTCAGGCCAGTAAATAAGAATTTAAGCATTCTGGTAGCTAATGCAATATGATTGGATTTTAATGACAGTTTTAATAGAGATGTGTGATGTAATTCAGTAGAATCACTTTTATTTACCAAGCATTTTGCAGAAAACCTGAGACTGTGTAAGAAGTGCTAAATATATAATCCCTTTGCATAGTTGTAATTTAGAGATAAAATTTTATTTAATATGAGATATAGATGGAAGCACAAGTTAGATTTTTGGTAGAGTGTTTAGCCCATGCATCAGTCTGTCTCCTAGTTTGTATTGGGAATGTAGGTGTGTTACCAAACCAGGTCTCTTTGCTAGATGCACAGCAAGCCAAAGGCTGAGACATGGAGGTTTGTGACCGAGAAGGAGTTTATTCACAAGGCAGCCAAACGAGGAGACCGGAGAGCTAGCCTCAGATCCGTCTCCTCAAAGCCCAGGGATTTGGGATATTTATGGGATAAGTAGGGTGGTCTTAGGCATAGGGAAAGGTGCTTGGAAGTAGAGAAAAAGGTGAGGTAATCGGTCTGGGTTACCTGTTTCTGTATATTCAAAATGAAGGCATTTAGCATGGTCAGAGGGTGGAGATTTCCCACCGTCTGATGTCAATAAGCCATCATCAGACACCTGCCCAGGGCCAGTTTTAGGGCTGGTGATCCTGACTAGCCCTGGCTCGCACTGGGCAAGATCCAAGCTCCAGTAAAACATCTGGGTGATGTGAAACTGGGAAAGTATGCAATTAAAGAGAAAAAAAGAAAGAAAGTAACCACAGAGAGCTTAATTAAGCAAAGGGTTTTTAACAAGTCGTTCCCTTATCTGTTGTTTTGTAAGACAAGCTAAGGAATGTCTATTAGTTACCATCTTCTGTTAACTCTATGGGGCATGGGGGAGCAAATTTTGCCACCCCAAAATGTCTTCCTGTCATGCAGATTATTTTGAGCTGAAAACAATCAAGGCCCAAAAGAGTCAGGACATCTTTCTTTTGACCTCCCGCTTCGCTACCTGAAGAATTTCAATGAAGGGCCTGTTCTTGGAATAGAGCTATCACCAGGGAATATGGGCTGGGTGTAGCGAGGGAAACTCAACAAGGCCTAGAGATCAGAGTCCATTATGTGTCCACTCTCTTTGCATGGCCCAGTGTTTTGGTAAACATTTGTTTACCAAATATTTGCTTTTTCATCTCCATGTGAACTGCCTTCCTCCCCTGTGAAGTTCCAAGCCACTACCCCCAACACCTTTTTTGTCTTCGGCTGAAGATGGCATTTAAGGTGAGGGCTCCTGCCTTGTCGACAAGTTATTAAGTTCTCTTGGGTCTCTCTCCTGTATACATGTTATTAAATTTTGTTTGATTTTCTCCTGATAATTAGTCTCAGTCAATTTAATTCTTAGGCCAACCAGAAGAACCCAGAAGGGTGGAGGAAAATCTCTTCTTCCCCAACAGTAAAAACTCTATAAACTTTTCTGTCGTGTCTCCATTAGCTTTATTTTAAGCAGTAGGACTATTAACGCCCTTTCCTCCCATTTTTTTCTTTATGTTGCCCAAGTTCTGACAACTCTACTGCCAAATGCTAAGGGCAAGAAATAAATTTCAAGTTAAGAACGTTTCTGTTTTTAAGATCTCTCGTGAAAGAGGGGAAAGGTTGTGTCTATTTACTAATCTGTGGGATTTCTAAAATTTTACCCTTGTTATGCCTGTCCCCTCATTAGAGGAAGATGGTATTTATGTTGTTGCTCAGTGTAACTAGCCTCCCAAGGCTACAAAAAGGTTAAAATCACGCATGATTTTCTATTGCCAACTACTTTTCAGCTACCTACTCATAAAATCAAAGAGAATTTTTATGAAACTCAGACATTACCCTTTCAGGGGAAATTTTTCCCTAAAACATGTTAGGAGTGTGAGTCAGACTGCTTTGTCTATCTCCAAGGTCTCAATCAACTAACAAATGTTTACCAACTTCTACTCAAAGTATTTGTACCAATAGTTCTGATAAATTCAAGCATAGTTTATACATAATCAATCTATTCCCTTGGTCTTCTAGGTGTGTTTCTTCCCAAATCTACCAGATCCTCAAATAACTTTCAGAACCTTCTCCAGAGTTAAACAATGCTGCCATCACATCAACTTTGTCTCCAGAATGAGGAAGACTATTGCTGTAAAAATCCATTGATGACCTCTAATACAGAGTTTGAACTATTCATCTATAGAAGCATTCCCCAAGAATCAATCACATTTGTCCACCAGAGCAAAGATGGGATCATTCTTTTTTTTTAATGTTTGGCCATGCCTCACAGGTTGTGGGATCTTAGTTCCCTGGCCAGGGATTGAACCCGCGCCCTTGGCTGTGAAAGAGTCCTAGCTACTGAACTGCCAGGAAATTCCCAATATTATTCATTGTTACACCTAGTTCCTTTATAGCTTGTAAGCGTAGTTTATTTTATTCTAGTTTTACAAACTGAGACCCAAGTAACCGGAGTGACTTCCTCTTCTTTGCCAAACCCCACTAGGTCAACAAGCTAAACCCAAATGTGAGGCTTTCCCTACACTGAAAAGCAGTAGTTCAAGAAGTGTTGCCCTGAATCTATTAAAATAATCTGAGTTGTGTGGTGAGTACTTGAGGGTGAAGAGTGTAGCTTTCCGATAATGTTACATTCAACTATCTACATGCAATCAAGCTTTTAGACTAACAATTAGTAATCAGAGCATACAGAATAAAATCAGGAAATAGATTGGCAAAGATTTTAAAGTGTGATAAAACCAAGTTTTGGCTAAGACACATACTGCTGACGGGAGTCTAAATTGCTATACATACCTGGAAAACAAGTTGACTTTACCCTGACATCATAAGTAACCTATGACCCAGAAATTTCACTCCTAGGTTTATACCTTAGAGAAGCTCTTGAACTTGTGAATCTAAAGACAGGTACAAACATAATAACAGCATTGTTTTTTAATTTTATTTATTTTTGGCTGTGTTGTGTCTTTGTTGCTGCCTGTTGCGGCGAGTGGAGGCTACTCTTCGTAGCAGTGTGTGTACTTCTCATTGCGGTGGCTTCTCTTGTTGTGGAGCACAGACCCTCAGTGCACGGGCTTCAGTACTTGTGGCTCGCGAGCTTAGTTGCTCTGTGGCATGTGGGATCTTCCTGACCAGGGATCGAATCCATGAGCCCTGCATTTGGCAGGCAGATTCTTAATCACTGTGCCACCAAGGAAGCCCAAACAGCATAGTTTTTAATAACAAATATTGGAGACAGCCTAAATGCCCATCAATAGTAGAACTGATTTAAAAGGGAAATAGAATGGTGGTACAATGGAATAGTTTACAGCTGTTAAGATAAATGAGCTATAATTAAGTATATCAACAAATACACATTTTGAAAATAAGATGTTGAAATAAAAAAAGTCATCAAAACAATAACACACAGTTCTATACCATTTTTATAAACTCTGAAAACATGCAATACTAAATACACATTATTTGGGGAAGATTTCATATAAAGCAACACATTTTTAAAAGGCAGGGGGATGATAAATACAAAATTCACAATAGTGGTTATCTCTGAGCCCAGGAAAGGAAAGATTCAGTATAGGGAAGAAAACCCAGGCTGTAGAGGCAGACTTCTTTTTCCTTAGCCATGGTATGCTTTGTTTCTTCATACTTTCCAAGTGTTATACAGTTTACTCTTTTGTGTTCATGGAATAGTCCTTAATCATATTTTTAAATGAAATGTAAAATACAAGACAGATGGGGTAAGGAACTACTGCTTTTAATTAGAAGCTATTACATATTGTTTTTAAAAGCATACATATTTTATACTCACATAAACAGATAAAAGCTTTCAGAATTTGCCTCCAAAAAAGTGTGCATGTGTTTGGGGATAGGGATGTTAGGGCGTCTTTGTAGGCCCTGAAATAAAGCTATCTCCATGATATATTTGGTCCCATTTGTGTATAAATCTTTTTAAGTATATATACATCCTGGAGTATGCAAAGAAAATTTCTGGGATCTATGAGAAAGAAAGTTTACAAGAATCTACTGCAGTTGTCTCTGACAAGTAGATTTACTTTGCATTTTATTGTATTTTCATTTAACCTTACTGCTTACTTAATTAATTAACACTATATGAGCTTTCCCTTTTTGATCAAGTTATTTTTTGAATGAGGGCAGGAGGTAGGAGAAGAGGATGAAGGAAGGGAGGACTCCTGGAGACCCCAGCAATGGGCGCAGCGCCCCTGCCATCCGTTCTGGGAGTGCTGAGCCCTCCTCCAGCATCCTAGCCGGGCCGGGCGACCAGGCCGAGACCAGGCCACCTGGCGGGAGGGGCGGCGGGCGGCAGGCGGTGGGCGGAGACGGGCCTCGCCCCGCCCCACCAGCTGAGCACCTGGGCCGTTGTCCTGGCAGCGGGGCCTTGCTGGCGTGGCCAAAACTCACAATCGGCGGGTGTCGCCGGCTCCCACCCCGCCCCCTGCGCTCACCTGGCCGCTCGCTCGCCCTCGCGGATACGCGGCCCATGGATACACACACACACCCTTCCCTGCTGCCCCGCGCGCCTGCTCGCCTGCTCTGCCCAAAGGGACACTATTCACTTCCGGGCGCCCAAGCCGGGCTCTGGGAGCCCGAGGTCGTGGCTGGGACCCGCGCCAGGCGGCAGAGAACCAGAACCGGCCCCCTCAGGTGCGTCTGTGCCCGGACGTCCTCGGCTCTGATCGTCCTGGCGACTAAGAGGTGAGCTCGGCACCGTGGTCCCGGCCACCTGGATTTTCCCTTGAAGTGACATTTTACCCACCTTCCCTTCCCGATTTTTCTGAGCCTTAAAATTGAACGGAACAGTAAAGAATCCCCGACATCTAAACCTTGGCTTATGGATGAGCTGAAACCCATAGATGTTTGATTTATTCATGGTGAGCCTGTGTTGAGAGACTTGTCTAAACACTTTACAAAGCTGATCTCATTTCTGCTTCACACAGCCCCATGAAGGATGCACTCTTCTTATCCCCATTTCACAGATGAAGAGACTGAGGCATGAACTAGGTAGATGACCTGTCCAGGTTTATCTAACTCCTTTGTATAAATAATGATGCAGAGGAGGGAAAACAATGGGCGGCAACAGATCTCCCCACTTCCAATCCTGCACTCTTTCTGCTGTACCTTTCCTCTTTCTGACCAACCACCATTGCCTCACAGGCTCCTTTGAAAAGTTAATGAGCTCTATGGATCTCTCCCTACAATGGAAAAATGCATCTGGACACACACACCCTGTAGATTTTCATATAATTTCAGAGTATCCAGACTCCAAACATGAACTTCAATTCAAGGAATCCTGTTCTATTGCACTATCTTTTGAGATTGTGCTTATGGATGGTTACGTGGGGTATGCCAAGGTGCCCCAGGGCTACGCATGCATTCTGAGATGTGTGTATATGTGGTGACCCTCCTGAGGATCAGAGAGGCTGTACAGTTTACAAGGAACCCAGGACTGGAGGGCAGGACTTCTGTCATTTCCTCCAACGGGGTCAGTCTTGGCAGTTGGTCGTGAAGGACACTGCACAAGGCCTTGCTCTCTCCTCAGCAACTCGAAGCGTTAGCCAAGAGGAACGCAAGCTGTAAAACTGACCTATGGGCTACTGAATTCATCCTTGTAGCTGAATGGGACAATGCCATATGCTGCTGGTTCTTTGTAGGGGTGGGTGCTCTCAGAGGCAACATTGAAGCCTCTGATTAGGAAGTGTGTCCTCACAAATGAGTTTGTATCAACTCAGCATAAGCAATAAGCTTTTGGGGTGCATCTTATCCTATTCTGTATATGATGTATGTATGTGGTAAGACAACCCAGCATCTAACCAGAATAAGGCTAGTAATAATACAACAAACCATAATCTCCAGCTAAAATGAATGTCACCAAGCCAAGCTGCAAAGGCCAACTGGATAAGTTCTGAGGCAGCTCAGGACTTACTGGGAGCCTATTTTACACACATGGTTCTAACAAGTTGCCTTATCCAGTTCCCAGTCCATCACCCATTGTAAACAGATTAGAAAGGAAGAGAGGGGCTACAGCAAACAGAACATTGAAGCCACAAGCCACGTGATGGCTGATGTTCTGCAGCAAAGGAGGAGGCACAAAGAATTAACAGTCCTCACGCAGTCTGGGGCTTACTGAAACTGCCAAAAACCTCATAACTCCCCACCCACCAGGCTCAGATCTTTCCCTGAATAATGTACACCATTGCCTTGTGAATTCTAACTCTGCATGCTCAAATCTTAGCTCACTCCCTGACCAATCTGGACCCCATCCTGGGCTCACCATCTCAGACACAGGTTGCTCAAGACAGAAACTTAGGCCTCTTCTTTGATTTCTTCCATTCCTCAATCTTTTAACTTTCAGTCATCATTTATTGAGCAAATATTTATTGAATGCTACATAGAAGTCAGGTTCTGGGTGATGGAGAGATAATAGTAATTAAAATATAAAGCTTCTATTCCATGAAGACCATATACTAGTGAGGGAGACACACAATACATAAATCGAATATATCTATATTTACAGATTTCTAGAAATGTTATATATAGAATGTTTCACTTCATCGTGAAAAAAATAAAACAAAGGGATGATGTAACATGGTGGCTGCAATTTGAGTTGCGAGAATGCCAACCAACAGAAATTCTGAGCAAAGAGCACTCCAGGCAGAGGGAACAAGAAGTTCCAGAGTCAGGAATGAACCATAACCAGAAAGAAGGCCAATGTGTGTGGCTGGAGATCACTAAATCGAGGGAGACTGGAGTGAAGTGAGGTCAGAGGGGCAGAGAAAGTGTCCTTAAGAGATCACCCCGAGGGGTTTGGATTTTTTCTGATTACAATGGAAAGCTACTGAAATACTTTTAAAAGATAGTTTGGAGAGAACTTTCAGGTGTGAAGGTAATGCTCTGTATCTTGATAGGGGTTTAGTTTACAAAGTTGTATGCATTTATCAATGGCTATATATAGAAATAGTACACGTAATTCTTGTACATTATATGTTCAGAAGACCAAGAAGAGAAAAAGAACTGTAAACAAATATTGAACTACAGTTAAGGATATGTATGCTGGAATATGTCTGCAATTTACTTTGAAATGGATCAAAAAATAAGATAGATTAATGGATAGATAGAGGGATGGATAGATGTGTGATAATACAAATAAAGCATGAATGGTAAAAAAAGCATGAATGGTAGAATCTCAGTGGTGGGGATATATGGGTGTTCAACTTTCTTTATGTTTAAAAATAGTAATACTAAAATGTTGGGGGTGGAA
Source organism: Neophocaena asiaeorientalis asiaeorientalis (assembly GCF_003031525.2). Taxonomy (NCBI): domain Eukaryota; kingdom Metazoa; phylum Chordata; class Mammalia; order Artiodactyla; family Phocoenidae; genus Neophocaena; species Neophocaena asiaeorientalis. Next base: position 5,456,038 of record NW_020185334.1, on the reverse strand, counting down.
GCTGGTCTGATCTTATCTAATCTACATTTTACAAAGATTTTTCTGGGGACTGAATAGAGAATGGGCTGTAGAGGGTTTTTGTGGAAGCAGTGAGACAAATTACAAGGCAATGGCAAAGATTTGGCCTAGGATAGCACCTCTGTACTCTCTGGAATGGATTCCCAATATGTTAACGAGGTTCTGTTCCCAGAAAACGTGAAGAAACACAAGCTGGGCGTATCTAACGTGGTCTACTACTTGACTCAAAATATTGTTTTTTTGAACTGAATAAACAATGAGATAAAATTACATATTAGAATGCTCACTGCAACTTAGTGGGATTATTTATGAAAATTTACAGTTATCTCTGAACCATTTACCTACATAGTTCCCACGTTAAGATGGCACAGGAATCATCCATCACATCTTTGGTATTTCCCAGGGCTCAATAAATTCCTGTTTATAAGCACCTCAAAATTCTACACATTCTTTATAACATTTTTAAGCTACTGAAATCTGTGTGGTCTCTACATTGTGAGGAACATGCTGGTACAGATCATTATAGTGGGGAGCTTGGCAATTTAATTAGCTTCACCTTCTTCATGGGTAAATGGTAAAGCTGTGTCAAGGAGGGAAGATTAAATGAAATAATAAGAAAACTGCATAGCAAGTCTAGTGTTAATTATGATGGAAGATTTGTTTTGAAATATTTTAACGTTATGCTAGCTGAATATTTTTGTATTTATATGTAATTTCTGCTTTCATGAATTAGTTGCAATAAATTATGGTAATAACGTTTCATAAGAAACAGCATCTCTTCTTAGGGAAGGCTTAAAATATTATTATCGGGCTTCCCTGGTGGTGCAGTGGTTGAGAGCCTGCCTGCCAATGCAGGGGACACGGGTTCATGCCCTGGTCTGGGAAGATCCCACATGCCATGGAGCAGCTAGGCCCGTGAGCCATGGCCGCTGAGCCTGCGCGTCCGGAGCCTGTGCTCCGCAACAGGAGAGGCCACAACAGTGAGAGGCCCACGTACCGAAAAAAATATATATATATATATATTTATTTATTATTATTATTATTATTTAGTCACAGTTAAGAAGACAAAATTAACTTTGAGTTATATGTTTTTGCTTTGATTTTTGTTGCTGTAATTTTTGTTTTGGTCCACAAAGGCATTTTCAAGAAGCTGGTCAAATATGGCTTTAGCAGATAAAAGACTTGAGAACCTGCAGATCTACAAAGTTCTCCAGTGTGTTCGGAACAAAGACAAGAAGCAGATAGAGAAGCTGACTAGGCTCGGATACCCTGAACTCATCAATTTCACAGACCCCGTCAATGGAAACAGTGCTCTGCACTTAGCCTCAGTTTCCAATGACATCGATATGGTCAGCTTTCTCCTGAGCCTCGGTGCTCACCCTGATGTGCAAGATAAGATGGGCTGTACTCCAGCTATGAGGGCTGCAGAACTGGGCCACGAATTGTCAATGGAAATATTAGCCAAGGCAAAGGCCGATATGACTATTGTCAATAATGAAGGAAAAGGTAAGAACTCCCAGCATTTTATCCAGCAATTCACTTTGTAGCCAGAAATCAACAAAATGCATTTTTTGCTTTCCAACTTTAGAAGTGAGTTATTTATGGTACATGGTAGTGAAAGTCTAGATTCTCACTCTTATACCAAAGGACACTATTTCCCCATGATTTGAAAATGATGCAGGTATTTCTTAGGGAAGCCAGTTCTGAGAACTTTCTCATTGAAAAATAATATTAGAATTAGTCAATCTGTTTTTTTTTTTTTAACGTGGAGAACTTTCAACATGACACATGTTAATATTTCCATAATCACAATCACCCATTGTAAAATATAAAGTCTCATTTAGAGCTAAAGATGAAGGAGAGCATCTCTTCTTTTTTACATTTTAGAACCTCGAGTAATACTAGATATAGGTTTTGCTCTCAAGAGCAGTCTAATGTAGAAAGTAGTTGCATTTAGGAATTTGAGGGACAAAAGTGGATTCTGACATGAACTCCAACTTTCTAGTGTCATTTAAAAATGTATTTGAAAATATGACTTAAAATTTGAGATATGGCATTTCCATGATTATTTAGGTGAGATAGCCCCACTTTCTCACTCCTCCCCTCTCAAATCCATTTTCAAGACCACGATCTGGGAGCTTCTTATCCAAATAACTCAAGGTTCTGACAGGAGGTGACACAGCCTCATGAAAATCACTAAGAAAACTACCTCCAGGCTTAATATAAATTGGTAGATTTAATCAGTTGTTCCAAAGAGTTGCTTCAAGTACAAAGCCATTAACATCAGTCCCACATTAGAGAAATGAGTCCCATTTTATAATGTTAATTAATGTTTTCTGACAGGAGCAGAGTCTGCTTCTTAACTCTCTGTGGACATGGTATTTAAAAAGTGACTTGCTTATAACAAGAGGAGAGGACAAAGAAAAGGAAGAATTATTTAATTACTTAATGGCACCACATAACAAAATACACTTCAGATGTACTCAGGAGTCAAATGTGTTTTAAAATGTTATATTCTGAAAAAAAACCTCTCAACGATCTATAGAATATCATTTCCCAAAGTGTGTGTCACGGGCCACCGAATCAGTGGGATATTGATAAGTGCTACATGCAAAATTGATTCATTCCACTGCCAAATTTATTAGAGAAACATTGGATAAAACAAATTTAGACATGTTTATTCTACATTTGTCATACCGACCAAAACAAGTGACATTTTCCATATTTATTTGACCATGAGATAGTTTTTTAAATGACATCTTGTATACCTGGATTTTCATGGAAACTTCAGTACATTCAGAAGAACGGTAACAAAGAAAAGTTTACCTTCTTGAGTTTGAAACAGAGATACAAATCACAAAGAAAGCAGTCTGAGACATTTTATAGCATAAAAAACTAAAATTAGGGCCTCCCTGGTGGTGCAGTGGTTGAGAATCTGCCTGCCAATGCAGGGGACACGGGTTCGAGCCCTGGTCCGGGAAGATCCCACATGCTGCGGAGCAACTAGGCCCGTGAGCCACAACTACTGAGCCTGCGCATCTGGAGCCTGTGCTCCGCAACAAGAGAGGCCGCGATAGTGAGAGGCCCGCGCACCGCTATGAAGAGTGGCCCCCGCTTGCCACAACAGGAGAAAGCCCTCGCACAGAAACAAAGACCCAACACAGCCATAAATAAATACATTAAAAAAAAAAAAAACTAAACTAAAATTATAAAATGTAAACAATCAAGGTAAAATTGGAAGCAAGGTCAAATGAGTATCTGTAGCAAATGCAACAGCCATGAGGTTACCTATACTCATTCAAATTAATATTAAACCTACCAAGGTTCTGGAAGACCAAAGTATGATAAAAACAACCTGACAAATCAAATAGAAATAATTAAAAATATAAAATGAAACTTGAAATAAATACAAAATCTTGTTTCACACGTGACCTTGTTAGTACTGCTCCCTCCAGCCTTGATTGTGGTTCATGGTATGCCTACTGCACAGAGGGCCTTGTCTTCCCATCAGTGAACCTAGCTTACCTTGCACATCCCTCAGCTCAAGGGCTGCCACTGGCCAAACTCCTTGGTTTATTCCACTGTAGTCTCTCTGCCCTTAACATCCTATTTTCTGGTGATTGACATTTGACTCACTGTACATTGTTTCAAAAGGATGAGCAAACATTTAAATGGTTAAAATAATGGAGCTTTAGAAGGATGAGGGATGTACTCTAGGTCTAACCTGTACTTTCTATTTGAACAATTTTGCAGAATATGGAGAAGGTAACACTCTAAGCCAAAAAATTATTTGTTTTCTTAGGAAATTAGTTACAGTGTCTGGAATTATTTTCTTTAAGGGTAAAGCTGGAATAGTTCCTTGTAACACCCATTCCATTGGTTCTCCCATTTATAGGAATGCATCCCCAGTCCTCAATTCAATATGCTAGTTCTATTGTGTATACATTTTTTTCTCTTTTGTTTTTGCTTCGATCTTGGAATGTTGATTTGTGTCCTTTGTGGCTTAAATAGTCAGCATGGATAGACTTTCACTGTGCGTTGTACATGCCATCATTATAAAGTAGCCATTTCATAAGTTCCTTAAGGTCTTTGTAATGAATTCAACCTCAACTGGCACTATTTTCTAGATTTTGCTGTTGTTATCATTTATTGCTGTTTTGGTTCACTCTTGCCTACTATGACTTCTCTGTCTTTGATTTTATATTTTCAACCATGTCCTTGACCATCTTTCTATTTTTAACTGTTTGAGTAACTCTAATTTAGATGCATGTTTATATGAGATATATTTTGGTTTCGATTTTCACATACATTGTCTTTTTATTTTAATGGTAGAGTTTATCCAATTTACATTTATCTAGATGCTCCATAGGTTTGGCGTCAGAACTGTCACTTATTTTATATTATGAAAGCATAATATATTTAATTTATATAAATACACAAATATGTATAAAAATATTTTCCTCTATGGTCCATGTGTTCTGTGTTTTGTTTTGCTGTGTGTGTATATTTTCCTTCTCACATTTTCTAAAATTAATGGTATGTTTTTAATTCTTTTAATGGCTAACTGGACAACATTACATATACTTAAAACTCTGTTTATTGAATTAGCACTTTAAACAGTATTCATTAATATTTCTCTATGAAAGATGAGATTGGTACAAGAACCCTTCCTCTCACCTCCTTTACCTCCCTTCCAGTACCTAATTTTAGTACATTAAAATCATTTTAGTTCTTTCAGTGATTCTTTTCATACCTTTAAATAATAAACATCTATCTCTTTATCTGTTTTAAATAATATCTCAAACTCCAGCAGTAAAAGATAAAGAAAATCAAATGCTTACACTGTCTCTTCTTCCCTCCAAGTTTTGTTAAACTACATTGTTATTTCTACATTACTGTGAATTACAATATTATTTTCTGTATCTAGAATTCCTAAGGTGATTGAACTTTGGTTCAATGGTTGAAGGGATTCAGCATCTATCATGGGTCTTTTAGTCACATATTCTCTGTTGATCCCCTGTTAGACTCATTATTGTCATCAAGTAGTTTAGCTCACTCCTTTGGGCTTATATCTTTTGATTTCTTGCATCTTTAAACTTATTGTCCATCACTTTTATATATGAACAATAGCTTGACTGAGTATTAAAAATTCCCTGTTTTCTTTTCCAAGTGACATTGTAGAGCTCCTTTGGTTATTTTCTAGCACTGAATGTTGCTGTACCAAAGTCTTGCAGCCAGCTTGACTTTTTCTCTTTAGAAATGACTTGAATTTTTAACTGGATGCTCACAGGACACTTTCTTACCTAGCTTTACCTAGGCACCATCTTATGGCTTGTTGTTAATCAATTTTTCCTGAGACTCAGTATACTCTGTCAGATCTAGGTTTTTCCTTCAAGAGAGTTTTCTTCTCTTATATCTCTCCATTTCTTTCTGTTCCATTTGTTCATTTATTTTTACATACCAATTACATACATGTTAAATATTCTTTGCCTCTCTAGAACATTTAAACTCTTCCATCATTTCAGTTACATTTCTCATTCAAGTTCTTTCAAGTTTTTCTTCCATGTCCCTGACCATGGTTTTGGCAATGTCTGCTCTCCTTTTTCCTGCTTCCAATGTGAACCACTTTCATTTCTTTAGTGGTTTGATAATACTTTTCTCTACCATTTCTTTTTTTAAGCTCTGCTTGCTCAAATTCATCTTTTCCTTCTACTTATCTTTTATTGTCCTAGAAGTACTTATTATAGGTTCAGTCTAGCTTTGCACTTTTGTTTCAGAAAAAAATATATTTGATTTCTTTGTTATGGAAATGGGTCAGTCAATAATTTTCATGTCATATAATTTTTTGAGTATATAATTTTTGCCTAGTGTTTGTCATCAGGTTTCTTTCCTTACCTTTCTTTCAGTATATTTTTTCATAGGTCACATGCTGGTTTCTTGTTGATTATTGTTCCTCTTTGAATGAAGCCTCTTTTTAGAGTCAAGTCATTACAAAGTCAGTTTGGAGTTTGACTGCTGTTTACCTGACTTTCTTACCAGGGTAATATAAACAATACCCCAGGTCTGTAGTACATTTTTGACATGGGTTATGTTGAGGGTATGTATGTCACAGGTGCTGGGTATGAGGATTTATCATTTTTCTCTCTTCAGTAAACAAAATAATTTGCCAAAATGTCAGAGCCCCTTGCCATCTAGTTTTTCTTCTCACTGCTACTGTACAGACAGCCTGCTTCCTATAAACATGGCTGGTCTGCACATTTCATCATTATGTACCATCTCCTTTGCCACTCTGCAGTTTCAGAGGGGATCCAGGGATCCACCAATAGTCCTCTGGCACACACACCCCTGTATATTCCAAGAAGGGACAATGGAGTATAGACTGCAGGATGCCAAATACCCAGGGTCAACCGGAGCTCACATCCCAGCACTCAAATTCTTCCCAAACAAAATCTTATCACATTTTGGTTATGATTGTTTTCTGGCTCTTATAAGAGGTTGGATTTCTTTTCTGGTATCTCTGTCTTGGTGTTTCAGTTGATTTCAGAGGGAAAACCAAGGCATAAACATCTTTGCTCTATCACCTTCAGCTAGCTAATTATGAATTTGTAAATTATTGTTTGTTCCTTTCTATGTGATCCAAATATAGAGAGACTACTAATTAAGTATTCTTTGGGGATTCTATTTTTCTACAGGTATTTTGTTTTACTGCATTTTACCTACAAAGAGGCATCATCGCTGTGCACTGATTGCCTTGGAACATGGTGCAGATGTCAACAATTGTACCTATGACGGAAAGCCAATATTCCTTAGAGCTTGTGAAGAAGCACATGATGTTAAAGATGTGTGCCTGACATTGTTGGAAAAAGGAGCCAATCCAAATGCTGTCAACTCAGTATGACTATTCCTGTGATTCTAAATATTCCTTTTTTCAATTATAGAAAAAAATTTCAATACACTAATAATCTCTATTAGTGTATTTTTTTCACTTGAATATGATAAAATTATCCTGTTAGTTTAGACTGTTCATTTCTGTTCAAAATACTTTAAGATGATATACTTTCATCATCTTTATATGGCATGGCCATGATTCTACAATCTATTTCCGAATTATGTTTGGAAAATTGGTATTTATTATGTATAATGTTAAAAGATCTTTACAGGAAGTAGGAAAGATATTACTGATGCCTAATAAAAATTTATCTTCTTCAAAAGAAAATATGTAGTTCTGCTGTTCCCCTTAATCATTTTGCTCCCTCTCCTCATTTGGCTAATTTTGTTCAGTTTTCTTATCTTTTAATTGTCATTTCCCAACAATAAAAATAGATTTTCTTCTCATTGGAAAACACCTATAGCCTAATTTTAGCATGTGTTTTACCCTCTTTTCTCCCTTATTGCTCTACTTTCTTTGCAAGAAACTGCATTTTTCAGCATGATGTTCTTACAGGGACTTTTGGTGTGACCTTGACTCTGATTTTAGAATTCTACATTTTGGACACTGACCCATTTTACTGGCTTCATTTTTCCTATTTGTTACGTGAAACCAATAAAACTGTACAGAACTGAACGTGTCAGTGTGACTCTAAGGCCAAATAGATTTAGACCATATTTATACGGAATATGTTATTTAGTATGACAGGGATAAACAGCATCTGATCTGTTTCACGTCCAGTCCACAGGTCGCACGGCTTTAATGGAAGCATCAAGAGAAGGAGTGGTAGAACTAGTTCGAGGGATATTGGAAAGAGGAGGTGACGTGAATGCATTTGACAATGACAGACATCACGCCGCACACTTTGCTGCCAAAGGAGGCTTTTTTGATGTAATAATCTACTCTTTGCTTTAAATTTTGTTGCTAAAAATATTCTCTTCTTTTTCTCAACATCTTAAAATATCATGTAGGTTACACTGATAGGATTTTTTCTGAGTTATCACCTTGATTTTCTGAAATAATTCTAAAACTATATTTTAAACCAAATATTAACCTTCAAAATATATTTTAGCTCTTTATTCAGTTTTATCTGCTTTCTAACTTATTCTTTTAATATTGCTAATAATGTTTTTCTATATTTTTAATTATGACAGCTTAAAGGTTTTGCCAACTGGGATTACTCCATTTTATGACTCCATTACACATTAGAATTTTCACAGTGGGGAGAACAATGCCAATATACTCATCTCCCTGATGTTTGAGGCATCTAATGACTCATCTAAATTTTTAACTCTAAGTATTCTTATTATCTGGATATATCAGCAAAGGATTATCTCATAGGTACAGTGATATTGCAGAAACAAAATAGAAATCAATGCTATCTTATTTTTTTAAATTCTGAATTATATCTAAAATTTCTTTACTGAGCTTTTCTGAGTTTTAACATAATTATCTTTACTTTTGTCATAGGGTCTCTTCCCTGCAATAAAAGTATATATCACAGTAGAAGTCACATCTGTTTGGTAAAGAATTTGCTCCCCTGATGATGCTTGCCATAGTCTGACGCTTTCTAAAATTGCCTAAATTTACTTCAGAACAGTAGTTCCCCAGCTGAGTATAGAGTTTTCTATACGCTAGATCAATGTTGTTTGATAGAACTTCTGGCAGTGATGGAATTGTTCTGTATCTGTGCTGTACAATGTGGTACAATACACCACACACGTGGTTTTTGAGTACTTGAACTGTGGCTAGTGGAAGTAAGGAACTGAATTTTTAAAATTTGTTTTCTATTTAATTGATTTTAATTTAATTCAGATTGACACTCTGGATAGCACAGGTCTAGGTCCCAGTTTTCATTCAGTAAATGTACATTCCTATTCCTCTACAATATCCACTATTTATTTTGCAGATATTGAAGCTTCTCTTTGCCTACGACGGAGACATGGGGCTGATTGCAATGAATGGCAACACACCACTTCATTATGCTGCTATGGGTGGTTTTGCAGATTGCTGTAAATATATATCTCAGCGAGGTAAAATGGTCTACCAATTTCATGCCTAAAGAATTTATAATTTTCCCTCACTGTAGATGAGCAGAGAATTTCAGCCTGTCAAATGTCAGTTGCTTATCTCACACATATATGTAGAAAGAAAATTAAACTTTTTTTCTTATTTACCTTCTGTTAAATCATGAATCTGGCCTTGAAGGTGATAAAAATTCATTTCTCAAGTATTTTTAGGTTATTATTAAAAATCTAAAGAGAATGGTTTATGAGTCAACCAATTATTAAGATGCTTATAGTTATTAAATTCCTATTTTAAAAATGTAAATATCAATCTAAAAAAAGACAAACACTAGACACCATGTCTTTTAGTTTGCATTCTTAATTATTTTATTTTAAAAAATGTACTATCATGTCAAGTGCATAGATAACATTTCTGGGTAATTTTAAATTATAGGGGAAATATTTTGGGGAGAAACACATGAAATAAAATGAAAAATTTCATGGAACATTTGGAATATAAGTAATATTTATTATTTTAGATTTTTCTGTAGCTTTCAAATAATTATTAACTTAGGAATATAAACTATGTTATGTATAGCTTAATGTATTCCTTAACATAGTAATATTAGCCAATTAAGTTTAAAGATTTGGATCTATTTGGTGTTAATTACATGCTAATTAAATGTACATTCAAAGTTATTAACTCTTTGTTAGAGAGGGAGCTGCATTCTGCTGAATGTTATGGTAGTGTGTTTTTTTTTTTCCAGTTTATGAGAAATGGGCAGAAACTTAAAGTTCAACAACTCTATAATAGAGCAGAGAAAGTGCTTTTATTTTCCTGTCTTCTACAGAGGAACAGAAATTTTGAAGTCGCTGGGACCTGAGAGAGCCTATACTGTAACCACTAACATTATAAATAAGACTAACATGCCTGCGTAACTAGTGGTGTAATAACTGATCCACTTTGACTTTTTTCACGTTATACAAAGCTCACATTCTTTCCCCATTCCCCTAAAATACAAAGCAGATAAAGGAAAATATATCAACTGCAATTTTTGCCGTCATCAACTGTCTCATCAGTCTTATTTTCAAAGCTGTTACCATCAGCAGATTATTCTGACACTTCATTTTTAACATTGTGTATTTCTAGAAACTAAAGATCTGCCCAGATTGAGACAAGCTTCTTCAACTTTAACATGCTGATTCCTTTCTTACTGGGACAAACATCACCCAATATATACTCTACCATTTATGTACTCCTGGGATAAAGTCAGAGAAAGCAAATTGAGAAGTAAAGAGCCAGAGCCTGCCAAAGGCCTTGCCTGGTGATGCAGAAAAGTTTCATCCTCCTGGCTGGCTCACAAGACTAGGCTGTGTTTCTGAAATAAATGTCTGAAAATGTTCTGAGTTCTATAGCATGTTTGGAAGTACAACCACCAGATCCTATGTGGGTGACCTATTTCCATACCAGGCAATTGCTTATCTAAGGCAATCAGAGCAGCAAGAAACCATTGGTCACGAAATGCTCATTTCTGAGTAAACTCCCTGAGTGTAGCCTCTTTTATTCTTAAATGTGAGGGCTGGATTCCTTTCCCACATTAAACTACCTTCCTCAGTATGCTCCTCTTTTGTCCCTGATCTTGTTGTCCCTAGAGTAATTTACAACTCCCTGTAGGCAGTGTGAGGCCAGATCCAGGGGAGAGGAGGGGAGTTTGGAATAGTTCTCCTGAAGCCCCCGTGCAGGGTTCTCCTTCTCTTGGGCCTTTTGACATCAGTCAGCTGAAAGTTGAGTATCTCAGCCACAGAGGCACATAAATCACAAAGGGAATGAATGGATCTTTATTTACTAATGATAAAAGAGGAGACAAAATCAAAGAGAGAAGAAAATGCCTTCATATCTTTAAGCTGGGATGTTGGCGTCTTTTATCCACACAAAATTTCTAACAGGGAGGAAACTGGGAGCAGAAGAAGGCAAGATAAAGCCGCTTTAAAACCCTTTGATCCTTAGTGCTGGGCTGAATATAGGAGCGGATTGGGAGATGGTAGATAAACCCCCAGACACCCTGAATAAGCGAAAAAGCTAAATTAAAAACAGCATACTCAAGATGACTACAGAATTATACTATGGAATTATTATGCTGTGGAATTATACTGTTGAGACCAGTCTCAGGTCCCTTTCCCAATAAGTCACTATTCTTCAAACTGTCCAATATAAAAATTTTAGAATCTTTATTGTTCCAATGCTCTTTTTGAGTTTTTCTATCACTAGTAAAATTATCAGCCTTCATATAAAATTTTAATTTTTGACAATGCCATAGGAAGTGCTAACGTTGAAAAACACTGGTAATTAATTTTCTTTTTGATAAGGAATAAAACTATAAAGTGTTGGAGGGACGGGTTTTATTTTTGCATTCGGCGACCTTTACATTTTGGATGCTAGAGATACTGAGGTTAGAGAATCTTTTTTGATTATGTGATGCTTGCAAAGCAACAGAAGAGCCTTCTAGATTCAAAACACTAGAAAGAGCATCTTCATAGTCTGACTTATAATGGGTTTTTAGTGTCTCCAGACATTTATTACAGACAACACAGCCTTCTTGATAGCATTAAGTAGACTCCTTGATGCATTCAGAAAAGTTTATTTCTTTGGAGAATGCTTACGTATAATGTTGGTCCCATCATTTTAAGTAAGGGCCCAAAAAGGAAAACGGATTTTAATGCCTAATTGCACAGTTCTTATTCTTTCAGGTTTGATGAACAAATTACTTTTTCTTCTGTTAGGCTGTTCACATGACCTTACTGCAAAACAGCAGGTCAATATAAATTACACTAACTTCATGTAGAATACAGTTAAAGCATAGTTTAAGATTTTACACAGATTTAGTCATAATTGTTCAAAAGAAGCAGGTGTCAGTTAGCATCCTGAGTTCCTAAGGTCCTATTTAAGCTGTTTGAATCCAGCTTCCTTCCAAATTCAAATGTCACCCTTACTCTTTCCTGCTAGTCAGGAAGCCTCCTTAGCAAGTATCCCGATATGATATTTGTTTCAAATATCTATAGGGATTAATGTCCTAATCCTTTGGGAAAAGATACTATCAATTGGAAACATATCTCCCTCAGAATTCACCAAAGTAAAGCTCACGGAAAAAAAAAAAAATCATAGCTTAATTTTGTAGTTATAAGAGCTAAATGTGCTTACCTCTATATACAAGTAATTTGGGGAGCAACTTTTGATTAATCACTAGAAATTTTAAAAACCGTTGGATGCATGTCATTGTGGAGTCATGCAGATGCCTTGGCACCATTCATAATCATGATGCTTCCTGTTTTAGGATGTGATCTGAAATGGAAGAATTTGGACCATAAAACGCCCAGGGCCTTGGCTAAGGAAGGCGGCTTTAAAGCAGCCGTCAGAGAAATACGGCGGGCGGAGCAAATCGCTAATAAACTGGCCCGGCCAGGAGCCAAAAATCCGAATCCACAATTGTACCTGAAACTTCACGATTGGTCCATAGAACATGAGACTTTCCTTCGGGAAGCCCTTTCGTTTGTGGACAGGGGCGATGGGACAGTCACCAAGGAAGACTTTGTGCTGGCGCTGGAGGAGAGGCAAGATTTTATGAGCTCAGAACAGATAGCTACCATAGCTCAACTTCACGAAAAGGTCCGGGGCGGAGGGGTCAACATTAACGATTTCTTTAAAGGAACCAAATACTTAAGCAAGTCTTATGTCCTGGGATCCTATGGGCCTAAGAAAAATAAAAAAGGGATGGCCAAAAAAGCCAAAAAAGGCAAGTTTGTTTTACCCCTCCCAATCTGCATCATCCCTGACCACGTGTTTCCACGCCAGAGCGAAGGTGGGCCTCCTTGTTATATGATTGAAACCTACAAGCATGTAACTGATTGCAATCGCTTTAACCGAGATCATCCACCCGAACATCCCATTCAGGATGACTCTGCTTGGTACATTGATGATCCAGGGAAGGTCTTTTCAAACATTAATTTTATCACCAAGGCAGGAGACCTGGCATCTCTGAAAAAGGCGTTTGAATCAGGAATACCTGTGGATATGAAGGATAATTATTACAAGACACCCCTAATGACTGCATGTGCCAGTGGAAACATAGATGCGGTCAAGTTTCTTCTTGAAAAAGGGTATGCCTTTTGGTTGAGTGAAATTTAGATTTTTGGGAGCCTTCACATTTCAAGGAAGGCTAAGACACATTCAGCTCCAGAATTTAAGTAGTGCAAGAAAGGGCTTCATTCCTGAAGTCCAGATCACAAATAGATCTTATACTGGGAACCAGGCTAATGGAACATAGGAGTGTGTGTACACAAAGACCGTTTGCCAATAACAACTATGCACAAAGTGAAGGCCAAGAAGTTTTCTCTCTGAGGGTAAACAAAGCCTTCTGATTAGGTATCCCTGGCCTCCCAAGACAATTTAATTTGGTCTCAGAGCTTTACCTAGACGATGTGGAGTTGCTTTTTATTTTATTTTAAATTAAAAACAGAATCTTTTTTTATTGTGGTAAGAACAGACAACATGAGATCTACCCTCTTAAATTTTAAGTGTAGGGTACAATATTGCTAACTATAATCACTATAGTGATTATAATATTGTAGAGCAGATCTCTAGAACGTACTCACTTTACATGGAGTCATTTTTAAATCTGTCTCTTTTTTCTTTCTTTCTTTCTTTTTTTTTTTTTGGAGGGGATCCCAACAAATTCAAGCAATTTGATGGTAGCCATAATGACTAAACACCATTTCATTCCCTTTTCCCTGGTTCATTTGTAAATATCTTTAAAATAACAAAGTATGACATTTAGTTTAACTTTTAAATCTAAAGCAATTTCTCAGGCTTAAGTCCTTCTTTTTACCATTGCTGAATAACCTGGGGTAACTTTCTTAACCTTTTTGTGCCTCAGTTTTCTCATTTTTATAATGGGGTTCTAATGGAACTCAGCTCACAGGATTTGTTGAAGATTAAATGAGTTAAAATATGTAAAGCACTTAGTAGCCCAGTAATTGCGGACTTGATAAAAGGTATTATTGTTATTATTACTATAATGTTTACCTTCAAAGAAGGATTTAAATGTGTTTATTATAGAGAGGGAGTATAAAGCAACTAATGACAATGTGAAGTGTTGGGCAGAGAATTTTTAAATAGGACTAAAATTTTATTTTATCTTTTCATAGTTTCTGGATGATATATTGCTTTCAATAAAATCAAAAGAATTAATTTTCTTTTTTCATTTAACATTGGAGTATAGTTGATTTAAAACGTTGTTCTAGTTTCAGGTGTATAGCAAAGTGATTCAGTTATACGTATACGTATCCATTCTTTCTCAGATTCTTTTCATGTATAGATTATTATAGAATATTGAGTAGAGTTCCCTGTGCTATACAGTAGGTTCTTGTTCATTATTTATTTTAAATATAGTAGTGTGTATATGTTAATCACAAACTCCCAATTCATCCCACCCCCTCACCTTTCCCCTTTGGCAACCACAAGTTTGTTTTGGAAGTCTATGAGTCTGTTTCTGTTTTGTAAATAAGTTCATTTGTATCATATTTTGATACAAAATTTTGATACATTATAATGCTTAAAATTTTAATAATGAAGGTGCATTTAAAAATTCATAACATACAGAGAAAGTAGATACAAAATGAAATAATATAACTTTTCTGTTTCCTGTTAGCTTTGATCTTTCATTGGATCCAGTTTTTCCCTGATTTTAATGATGCAAAAATGTAGCCCTTAGGTTACAATTGTAACCTAAGGATCTAAGGGTTACAATTGTAACCCTTAGGGTCTAAGCACCTTTTAAACTAAACAAAATGTATATATACACAAAGTTAAGACTGTTATAAAATGAAGGACACAGGTCAAGAAAAACTATGGCACAGAATTTAACTTGACCCAAACCTTCCTTGGTTTTCAGTTGAAAAACCTGATAAAACTATGATATCTTCCTTACCATTTTTATCCTCTAGTGCTTGGAATAACCCATATTTTTAGCTCATGTATCTACCTCATTTTACAGGGCTAACGTCAATGCAACAGATAATTTTCTGTGGACTCCGCTTCATTTTGCATGCCATGCCGGCCAACAGGATATTGTTGAGCTTCTTGTTAAATCTGGAGCCGTGGTAGATGCCCTTTCAATCAACAACTCAACTCCCTTAAGTAGAGCCATTGAGAGCTGTAGACTGGATACTGTAAAATACCTACTTGATATTGGTGCTAAATTCCAGCTGGAGAATAGAAAAGGCATGTGTTCTCATTATGGGTGATTAGGGTTAGAAAAGGAGGATTTATGTTAGATTCCAAACCCGTTTAAATCTATTCTTGTAGGACCACATTTTCCCTTGAGTCACTGCTGCGAAAGCAAACCTGAGTAAATGTTATGGAACTTTATCGTATACACAGTGCTTCTCAAATCATTGGTGTAAAAGAACCAGTTCTTTATGTTGGTGATCCATTGTGGATGGAGACTTTTGCAAAATACAATGAAAATGATTTACTAGAAAAATGAAGAGGAAAAAGCCCATAAAATACAAGTCCAAACTTTTTTTTATCATTCGATTCAAATGACATAAAATTGCTATAAAAATTTCTAAACATTTACTCTTAATCCCTGTATTTATTTCACTGTGGCTGCGTAACCATTAGTTTGTAGACTGACACCAGTCTGCAGATCACATCATGAGTCATCACTTTGTCTTAACAGTCAATTCCTAATAATCGGCATAGTTTGAAACCTCTGTAGACTTTGGATTCCTTCTAAAGTTGGACAAATCATTCCTGAATTGAGGCTCTTTCTAGGAAGTAAATGGGAAGCCTACCTTATGTCATAAATATCCCATGTAAATACGTGGAGGTGTTATTTTCTTAGAGTGGAACCCATTGCTTCCTTTGGATCTGAAGGAACTTTATCTCTGGCTGCTTCAGGCTGCCTCTGAGTCACAGGTAATATTGTTAGGCCTGCCTGAGGACGTTACAGGTGTCATAATACCCAGCAATCTGCATAGAGCACTTGAGACCTCCAGTTTCCCAGGCCTTTTTGAATACACCTCCTTCCATCATGGAAAGGGGAGGACAATGTAAAATTGTCACACACAAAGGAATGTGTGCACTGTGGGGAGAGAACCAGCACTCAGATATTCAAAATGTAATCTACCACTATTTCCTATCAACTTTTTAAGAAACATTCTCAAAATAATTAACAAGAAGAAATGGTTTTGCTGGTAAATGGCACTCTAAATGATGAGATTTTAGAGCTGGGGCCACCTTAGAGAGTATCTGATCCAGCTCTGTGACTTTATACATACCATTCACTTCAGTAATCACCCTTGGTACTGCATGCTTAGAGCTGATGTGCTGAGATTTTGCTACATGGTTTATTATTAATCTGTTTAACGAAACTCTGAATTTATGTTTTAAACAGGGCATAGTGCCATGGATGTTGCAAAGGCTTATGCTGACTATAGAATAATTGGTTTGATTAAGGAAAAGCTGGATAACTTGCCAAAACAAGCAGAAAATCAAAAAACAAAAGGCAAGCCACTGCTTAAAGTGAAGACTGAAGGCCCTGAGATTAAGAAAGAAGAGGTATGAAAAGCAGTTGACCTCCCATTAGTAACTGGTGGGGCTGCGGCACCATTTACGTATTGTTACAGGACATGGGCAAATAATATGCAGTCCATGTTTTCAGCACCATTATGCAATAGTTTTAAAGAAATATCTAGCAAGAAATTTCCTGTTACTGAAAAGCCTAAAAAGTACTCATTGCAAACAGAACCCACACAAAAACCAGTTGGTTCAAATAAATACCAGTAGAATGTTGGAAAAGTAACTGGTATTGGATATGTATACACTCAGACCTGAATTATACAGATTTGATGGGATGGCCCCAAAAGGGAAGAAGGGTAACCCTTATGAGAAATGAAGTAAAGCATGATTTTCCTTCATTTTGGTTTCATAATCTTTCACTACCCACCTTACCACCCCACTCCCAAAGAATTTTAATAATTACTATGAACCCAGGGATATGTAACTTGGATATCCTGCAAAACAACTCTAGAAGGTTTTAAAGGTGTCAAATTGTCCCTGGTAATCTGGAATGGTTTGGGTGCCTCTAAATTAGCAGCAGAAGATTGAGGTTGTTGTTTATGGGGATTTCTGAGACACCAAGAATTTGTCATTCATTAGCAGGAAGCTTTAAGTACATTTCTAGACTGGAAGCTTCTTTCAGGGAAGCAGATGGATCCCTAGAGATCCTTGGCTGACATAGGATAGGGGGTGAAATTCAGGAAGGAAAATCTTTAACGCTATCAAATTAGAAAGGGTTAGAGAAATGTAGGTGGTAGGAAGTAGATAGAGTTGAAGGGATGATAGGCAGACAATAGAGAGTAGTAAGCATGGAGGAAGAGAGTAAGGATGGCCAGAGGTGAAGGAGGATTGATCAGCTAAAGCTCCTGATACATGCACCATTATCATTTTGGTAGGAATACACTCTTCTGATTAATAATGGCCACAGGTCAAGGATGGATATCTGAAAGACTTGTGTGATCTGTCACTAATACTAATTAAATAAAGTCAAACAAGGCAAACGAATGATCTCTCCTCGCTCAAAATTATAATAATATTCTATTTCATTTCAAATTATAATTTGTATAGTAGCATTTTTAGTTTTTTCTGACTTCAGAGTAAGATACAGAACAGCAAATAATGTTAGGAAGTATATATAGGTTTTTGCAATTGACAGGTTTTTTTTGGTCTTGTTTCCAGGAGCCACTTTCATCAATGTATACTGTACCAACCATAGTGGAGAAAAAGAAGGTGCATAAGGATAATGTGGCTTACCTCAATTCATTGATTACCAGTGGTTATACCAAGAAAGAGGATATCACATTTATTCCACAGAGGGTAAGTACTTTAGAAAGATCATAACATGGTATAAACTCATGATGTCATTTTTCAAATACTTTTTATGCAGAGCACCCAAACAAATGTCCTTATCTTTTCTAGTTATTATTTGGAGGTGTCCTTTTTCTAGGTCCTACTACTTCTGACTAAGTAAGTCCAACTTGTATAGCTTCCAATATCTGGTATTACTCTTTTCTGTATTAACATTTTAATTTTCCTTGAACAATTGAAGTCTTCTTCAGTTAGTGCCATTCCTTATAGCCATGTAGTCACCGAGTTCTATAGATACTTTCTCTGGGTACACCTTAGAGCCCAACCCTTCCTCTTTTTACACACTATCACCATCTCACTTGGGAGTTTCATACTAATCAAGACTGGATTTATTCAGTGGCTTCCTTAAACATCTACAATTAAAAAGGTGAAGATGTCTTTGGAGAATAAGAGTGGTCTTGACAATGTGCATCAAGCCATGCTGAATAAGAGACCACTGGCTCCTTCTGCCCTCTACTGTGAAAATAATTTTGACTTCCCCATAAGACATAAAGGCAGTAAACCCAAACTATCTATTAACTCCATTGCTTCCTGGTTTTGACATCCTAAAAATGATCAGCAGCTGGCCTAAGGGTCATCAGAGAGGTAACTGAAGAGCATTTCAGTTGTCCAAACAGTCACCATCAGAAACAGCGATGCCCACATAACCAAAAATGTTGTGTAAGAGATAAAAGAGATTTAGAAATAAATTTGATAGTTTAAATTAACCATCTTGAAGATTGTCTGGATATTGGCATGTTTATTGGCCATCATATTCACCCCTGCTCTGGATGTGATTGTTCATTTAAGATCTGGAGTCCCAAAGCCACCACAGCAGAGCTGATCAGGAAGAGGGAACTGCGCCGGGAGCGGTTCTCGTACGAGGTAGATTTTGATGACTTCATGATGCCGTTTCAGAAGCACATCACAGAGAAAGCACAAGCATTGAAAGCTGCCTTCAAGACCTAAATCACAGCAGTTGCTTCTTGGGATAAACATTTTGAGGCCCAGGGACCAAACGTTGGATAAAGTAGATATTTCCATTAAAGCTGAAACAATCCACAAGTAACCAAATATTTGTTTTTGCTCTAACAGCTATAAATATTCTGAGCTGTCTAGAGAAGGTGTGTTTTATTTTGCAATGAATTTGCATGTTATTCTGCATAAATCTCCCAATTTTCCTCAAGAATGTAGTAGAATAAATGGCATTTTTTGTTATAAGCATAGTGTCATTGTCAAAGAATTTACAAGATTTACACCATTATGTTTGTTAAAGGTATCATTTTAGTGGAAATGGATGAACACAATTTGATATTAGGGAAGAGAAGTCGTTTTTAATCCATGAAGAAAGCAGTTTTGTTCTCACACATCATAAGTGATAAGCATTAGATTTTGTTTTCTTTATGGCATTGGTATATTAGAAGACAGGCTAGTTATTTTGTAACATGGTTGTTAATTGGGCCTGATTGGTCTTACATTTCCTCAAGAATAGATTCAGGTGATGCGTCTTAGGCAGGAAGACCACTGACATGATAGGGTGCCCTTTTCAGTACATCACATCGGGAGGCACATGATGTTGCTATGGGATGTAAACTTTGTCAACGTGCGTCCCTTGATTAAAAGTGGTACGTACTTGGCTTCTCCTCTGTAAAGTTACTCTTTTTCCTTTTGTACTTAATAAAAATCTCATGGATACATCCTTTGAAACTACGTAAATTTCCTGTTACTCCCATGACTTTCACCCTCTAATTTTAACACTCATGGATGACTTTTGCCTGAAAAAATTATTACAGTGATGGTTGCCATAAAATTGTTTTCTAATCTCATCATTCTTTCTACATTTCTTAGTTGGTTTTGTATTGCTGGTCAGAGCTTTCTCTTCTTCACCATTAGTTTGTGTATTGGTTATGTAATCAGTATGGACTCACGGTTTTCTTTTTCGCTTAATGGGTTATAATCATTTACTACCATTATTTATTTTGGCGCTCAAATTGTTCCTGATTTGGCCAGTGGAAGCTCCTTCAAGCTAGCTCCTGAGAACAAGGCATTTTGTTTCCTTAAGTAACTAGAGGACTCTTTATTTCTTGAATGTGAGGGAAGATGACTATCCATGGTTTCATTCAGAGCAAGGAAAATGAGTCTGCAATGGGAGATTTTCAGAGTCTACAATTCTCTGCTATCACCCGGTGAATACAACACATTCTCAATGCCAGTTTCATAGATAGTGCTGTTCTGTGATCACCCTCAACCATCTGCAAACATAAACTGAGAGAAAGTGTTAATGTCAAATCCTATTCTCTCTCATATATATCAAGTGTTTATATTCATTTGAATGACTCAGCAACATGCTTGAATGAGAATTGTGTGAGGAGACATTCAAGTGACTAAGTTTATTTGGGGTTTAATTCTAAACTCAAACAGAGCAAAGCCAAAGTTCTTTGATGCCCCATAAGGCCATTAGTGTTATTCAAAGAGTGGTCCATTGATCAACAGCATCAACATCACCTGGGAGCTTGGCCCCTCCCACAAAATTATTGTACAGAATCCTATATAAGCATAAAAAATATTTTGTAGAGGACATTTTACTGGCATAAAAAGACAGTCTGTCAAACTTAAAAATGTTAAGTTAAAAAATATTATAAATAGTATGAATAGTAATTTCAGACTTGTGGATATGCAACACACATAAATAGTAATTTTTCTGGATTTTAGAATTATGAATTGACTGTTATTTTGCTCATCTGTTTTATTTTTTACATTGAATATGTATTAATTTACAATAAAAAACAAACCACAGAAGACAAAAAATACAAGTCAACCCAGAAGTCCAGCATACCAAAGTTATTTTATTAGTATTTGCCTCTTTTATTCCCTTGACTTAGTTAAGATTCTCTCAGAAGGACACGCTGAGCCAAGAAGTCAGGTGCAAGTGATGTGTTAAGGAAATGGTCCCAGGGAGACCAGGTGAGGGAAGCAGGCCAGGGAAGGGAAGAGAAGCCAAGCACAGGGGAGCTTTCTGGTGAAACCCCAGCTTCCATCCAACCTGTGGGGAGCTGTGGAGCACCAGGCAAAGGCTCTGGGCTTCTGGATTCCCAGGTCAATCAGTTACAGACTACAGGCTAGAGAGGGTACCAGTAAGGCTATTCCAGTGCTCAAGGGCAATTCAGTGAATTGGGTCACGTTGGGAACTACTGGCTGGAAAGCATGCAGCAGCTTGCTGCATGGGTGGGTGTGCCATATGGGAAAAGGAACCCCAGGGCTCTGGGTGGGCACCAACAGTGTGTGCTTTAAGAATGTATATACAGGAGCTGAACTTGAGAAGGAAAGACTCTTCTTTATACCCTCCTCTATACTGATCTTTAAATGAACACTTGGGTGAGCGGGTTAAAAGTGTGGTTTTGTAGTCAGTAGATTAGAATCCTCACTCTGCCATTTACCAGCTGCACATCTATGGATCAAGTTACAAACTGTCTCTGAGTCTCAATTTCATCATCTATAAAGTAGGGGTAATAATATGCCCCTTAATAAACTGTCGTGAAAATCAAATGGAATAACATCTATAAGGTTTCTAGTTTTGTGCCTTTGCATAGTCCGTGCTCCATAAGTGATTTGTTTTTAAACTTCTTTCAGTCTCGGGCTGCAAAGTAAACCAAAAGGAGGCACAGGGATGAGGACCCAGACCTAGACAATCAGAAGAGTATAAAGGATTCACTTTCAGACTGTCAGTTGAAGTGATTTAAACCTATAAACATTTTATGTAGCTTTTGAGCATCAGAGAAAGATGAACAGTGTGCATTTGCTATGGAAATAGTTACTAATCCTTAGTCATAGTCATTCTGGTGGATAGTGAAACAAATGTTCAATTGTGTTTTTTTTTGGGGGGGTGGTCTGCAGAGCCTAACCAATTTCTTATAGAGTCTAAATAGTTAGGTAATGAAAATAGTGTCTTAGGTTGAGCTCCCTAGAAATAGGGAGATGGAGACTCTTGTGTAAGTATTTTTTTGAGGGAGTGTTCCCAGGAGAAACTTGTAAGGGATGATGGAAGCAGAATAAAGCAGGAGGAGGACCTAAGAAAGAGAAAGTTAGCCCCAGCCTGATTCCATGGGGAATCGGCTCTGGAAGATGAATTGTAGCACAGAGGTTGCCCTGCTCAGGAGGAAGGAGGTTGGCTGTTAGAAACTTCAAGGTTTTCACCTTGCTCACTGACAAGGTGACTCCAATCAGCCAAGGGCAATCCTCCAGAGGAGAAGGTAACTCTGAGCCCAAAGCAACCACCAACCTCAGCAGCTGAGCAGTGGCTACTCTGGCTGTTAATGGAAATGTGTAGCACTGTAGCATCTGGTACAAATGACATGTTTTGTGTGCAAAGTTTTAGGTGGTAATGCCTTGAGGTTCATTTTGTATAACATGCTTTCTTCTTAAAAAGAATGTAACTTTTACAAACTTCCAAACTTGTCTAAATTATTCTTAATTACAAAGAACAAGAAAGAACAGCAATGAGAACCAATTCAGCAGCTACTTAAAAAGAGAAAGCAATTCACAAATCCCACTGGCAGCATCTGTTTCTTCAAACTTGAATTGAGCATTATCAATCACTGAAAATTTTAAACAGGAGAGACATGTTCAACCTCATGCTCAGAATAAGGTCATGTCTAATTGGTACAAATGAATCAGCTCCAGTGCAGTTAGCTTAGCAATTTTTATTAAATTCACAACTTAGCAAATTCACTCTGTAGCATGAAGGTGCCCAAGAGAACCACTCAGCCTATAGTCTGTTTTTAAGGAAGGTAGTATGAAAAGAGAGAAGGGAGAATTCAGATGGCTTCTACAAACAGGCATAAATTTGAAGTAAATAGTCAACTGTACTGCATTATTATTTTCCAAATATTTGTAGAGGGTATATTTTTTCCTGAAATTGTGTTTATTTAACAATGGATCCTGGGGGAAATTTACAAATGAAGGTAGATGGAGCATTTGTGCAGATCAAATGAACTCATGCCAACATTCTTGGATCCTTAGGTAATTGTTACTATATCATGAATTTTATCTGGGCAATAAGGAATAACTGAATATTCTGTTAACATTCTGGGAGTCACTGGAGATTTTTTTATCCTAGATAAATAGTTGAGTATTGTGTGGTGTATGTGTTTTATTCAGAATTTAGAATAATGGCCTTTCCTTTTTATCTTCAGCAAATAGTAAGACTTTGAAGAACTAATACACAATAGATGATTTAATTTCCATAAGTTTAGTTTTTTACAAGATGATTTGAAATATCCATGTATTTCTTTACATTTGGGAGATTATTATGCTCTTTGTTATTGGGACACGCAGGCTCCAGTGTGGTCTCCTCCTAAGAGAGTTGGAAGTAAAGTAAGTATTCCCTCACCTCATAAAAAGTAAATACTGAAATCAACACAGAACAAATGAAATGACCAATAGGCAAAGGATTACTGAAAAATACTTATCAGTAATTCATCCCAAGCTAAAGCTATAATATATTGTGAGGTAGGAGACAGATGGGCCCCTGGGCCGGACAGCTGGTGTTTGTCAAATGGAGTGAAATTGAAGCTTTGTTCTCACTCAGACACTCCAAGGACAAAGCTAGTGGCAGAAGCTGAGCTCTGCTAAAGTAAAGAGGTAAGGTGTCCGCTCCTGAGATCAAGGAAGACTTCCCTGTCTGCACATGCGCAGGAAGGCTACTTGGGGGTCAAAAAGGAAGGGGACCCCACCTAATAATCAGTGTGGACATGCACCCACAGCCCTCTATGGCGGGATCCATGTTAGCAAAAATTTGCACATGCATCTTGGGGAGGGTTCTAGGACCAGTCAGGTGCGAAAAAGGAAATGAGATAATTGACCAAACGTAAACAAAGACCCAGAAGGACTGTCCTATATAAGAGATTTAAATCACCTCTTTACTGCAGTCCTCCTCATTGGAGAGGATGCCCACACCCTTTATCTCTGGGTGTGTATTTCTGCCTTGCTTCTGTCTTAAATGTTTCTCTGTGTGCTCTCCCATATGTTGTGCTGCATCTCATAATAAACTTTGTGCCTGTTTTTACAGTTTTTGCCTCCTTGACACATTCTTGCTTTCAAACGGGAGAAAGAGCCAGGGCCACTTTGCTCCTAGCCTCTAGCCCCTGGTGGTCTGGCGGCTAGAATTCCTGGTTTTCATCCAGGCTACCCAGGTTCAATTCCTGGGCAGGGAACTAAGATCTGTCTTCAGGACTGCTCACTGCTGTGTCTCCGCGATCAGTTGCACAGCTAAAGAAAGAGTCAGCCAGGAGGAGGATTGATCAGCAACAGACTCATCACTAAGTGACAACAGCCAGGCCGACTGACTGTGTCTCTCCAGATTCTCCCCTGGGTAGGGACCTCTGGTCTATGTCACACATGCATTTTTGTTATAAATTTAGACCCCTCAAGGCTGGTAGCACTAGAATTTTGAATCAACCGGCAATGCTTGTTCTGCACACAGTTTGGTTTTATTCATTCATTCAGTGTATATTTATTGAGCACTGATAATGATAATCCTGGAGCTGTTCCTCTCTCTTCCCCTGTGGTGCCCACCCGCCCCGCCCCGGAGTGTGACCTAGACAGATTGTTTCGGTGTCATCTGGCTTCCAGCTGTATTGGGACAATGGCAGACACTGGTAAGAGAAAGGAGTGGAAAGGAAGGAGAAGAGAAGCCAGGCTAGTTCTCCTTTTCCCTCTTTGCCTCAGGCTGCATCCCAGGCAGTAGCTGTGTCTGTCTCCCCCATAGCTCCAGTTCCCACCCGAATATCCTGCCCTGGTTCCAACTTCCACTGTGTGACCCTGGCCTCTGAGCTCTGGTGGCACCACCTCCTCCTTCTGTCCCTCTAGCCTAGGGATGGTACCAGCTTCCTTTTTTTTTGTAAATATCTGGACCACCTCACAGTGTCCTGGTTGACTCCTTGGCCTCTTCTATCACCTGTGCCACCAAATCTTTGCATTAACTTCCCTTTCATGAGAACTCAGAATGGTTTCTGCTTCCCTGGTTGGATCTTAATTTACCATGTATCAAGCACTACGGCATGTCAGGAGAAGATGAAATGCAAAATGAGGCATGACCCCTGCCTTCCTGGAGCTTTCAGTTGGTAGGAGAGACATATTTTATTTTTCTGGTTTTTTTTTTTTTTTTTTTTTTTTTTTTTTTCTGTGAC
>NW_020185334.1:5424621-5430920 GCF_003031525.2 Neophocaena asiaeorientalis asiaeorientalis | reverse complement strand
TGGGGGTTTTAGTTTGTTGGAGAGGAATTTTTTTTTTTTTTTTTTTTTTTTTTTTTTTTTTTTTTTTTTTTTTGCGGTACGCGGGCCTCTCGCTGTTGTGGCCTCTCCCGTTGCGGAGCACAGGCTCTGGATGCGCAGGCTCAGCGGCCATGGCTCATGGGCCCAGCCGCTCCGCAGCATGTGGGATCTTCCCAGACCGGGGCACGAACCCGTGTCCCCTGTATCGGCAGGGGGACTCTCAACCACTGCGCCACCAGGGAAGCCCGGAGAGACATATTTTAATAGAATAATCACAAAATACATAAGTGACAATTACACAAGTTTGGATAATTGGAGATTATCACAAGACTCACACAATTCCACAGGATATACTTAAGGAAGTTTCTCATACAAGCAAAAGATATGGCAGGACAGAGAGCACAGGCTATCATATTTTGGTCTAAGACTTCTAGGCATAACTCTCTATGTCCTTTCTTAGTTGCTCAGGACAGGGCACACTTCATCTTCAGATTATACACTAACAAGATAACGGTGAGCCCAGGCACACATTTATTGAGGGCTTTTTTATACCACTGGCTATATAAAAACCCAGGCTGTGTAACCTGTTAAATCAGGTACAAACTATCAATCTACACATCCCTAAAAAGTGTAGACAAACTAATACATGTTGCCTCTAGGGGAATTTTGAACTTTAAACAGAACATTATGAAGTTGGAGTTAGTATATTTCAACCTTCCCTTGACCAGACTTCTAGACATCCCAGGAGGTAAGCACAGTGCTACCCAGTATAGCTTCAAGGTTAACCCTTTCCTTACACAATATGTAAACTTACAGTATGTGCTCTGGAATCAGAAAAGTCACACTGATGAAATAGCATTTTATGTGAGATCTGAAGAATGAGGAAGAAATTAAGTTGGCCCTTACGGAAGGAAAGAGTCTGGTAGAAAGAACAGCATTTTGCAGGAAAGACCCAATTCAGCAAAGACTGAAAAAAGGCAGTGTGACTAGAACCTTAAATAGAAATTTTGGCAGGGGAAGAGGCCAAAGCCAGTTTCACTGAGAGATCAAGTAGGGTTTTTACCAGACCAACTGGAGAAGAGATTCACTTTTTACTTGGGATTCCAGCAGGATGTAAGCCTGGAGCTGCTGGTGGACAGTTTCGCTACCTTGTGGGGACATTCCAGCTGAGGTTGTGTTACCAAGTCCAAGCTCACTCTGCTCACCGCACGACAGGCCAATAAATTGGAGACGAGGTATTGAGGCAAGGAATACGACTTTATTTGGAAAGCCGGCAGACTGAGAAGATGGCAGACTAATGTCTCTAAATAACCATCTTATCAGGGTTTGGATGCCAGTTTCTTTTATAGCACAGAGAGGGGGAGGAGATGAGGAAGTAAAGTAAAAAGGCCATAAGTTTTACCAATATCCCCTGGAATGGCCAGCCTCAGGGAGGGGATGTTTTAATTTCTTCTTTTTTGTAGCCATCCACAGGTGGACAGGGTCCAGATGTTTCCCTGAACAAAGGCACTTTGGTTTAACATTCAGACTGAGGGGCAGGGCTCCCTGAGGCAGGCCATTATGTATAGACAGTATCTTTTAGTGAACAAAAGCAACTGGGAAGCAAAGGTTAAAGTAAAAGAAACAGATCCAACATGTAGTCAGAGTTGGCTCTTCCCTGTTACAGTTGGAGTTCACACAAACGAAAGCAGAGCTGAGAGAGCAAAGAGCCAGAGGAGAGTGCCAGCAAGCACAGCAGAGGGAGAGAGAACTGTTCTCACGTCTCAGATCCAGGCTTGCTCAGTCTACCCCTTGAAATTCTAAGTTTTAGGACCTGTCACATTCTCTTTTTTATTAAATTGGTTTGTGTTAATGTTGCTGAATGCATGTTCCTGTGCCCGACACACAGTGAGGCCAAACAATATTAAAGACTGGAGTTTGGAGCAGAGAAAGGTTCAGTGCAGGTCCGTGAGAGGAGAGCAGGTGGCTCATGCCCCAGAAACCCCCAAACTTCCCAAAGGGTTTCAGCAAGGCATTGTTAAAGGCAAGGTGAGAGACGAGCATGATTGCCTTTTGCAAACTTCTTGGTGTAGGAATCCTTTATTCTTGCAGCTGTCCACGTAGGTCAGGTCATGATGTCCCTGTAAACCTCCAACAAGACAAATGTTACTTTCTGTTCTGCAACTTTTTAATCTCTATTTGGATGGAAAAGTGTTATAGCCTTAAAGGTCAGAGCCTTGAGAATGGGCTCTCCTTTATATTTTAGGCTATAGGCAACATTCTTAACTTGTAGCAAAAGCAGTGGAAGACAAAGGTTAAAGTAAAAGAAACAGATCTGATATAGAGTCAGATTTATTCTTCCCTATTACATTAAGAGTCCTAACACTAAAAGGAAAGCCCTGCAAAGGATATTGAGAAGTACCAGGAACTGTCGTGTTACCAAAGTCAAGGAAATTCCTAGGATGGTGGAGGAATCAGCAGAATCAAATAGAAGACCATCACTTCCCCAAATCCATATGATTGCTTTACCAACCCCTCCAGGGATTTTCCTGCTATGCTGAAAATATAACATCATCTAAACTTAAATTATTTAAAAATTAGTCATTATACAGACTAAAAATTATGCATGTGCTCTTTTAGTGCCTAGTCACATGTAAAGAGAAGTTTGCTCTTGTGCTAATTCATCCCTGACTCTTATACCCCTGAGTTGCTGCATCTCTTCTTTAGAGTGTTTCTTTGTTTCTTTTTACTGAACTATATTAGCTTTCCATTTTGCCACTCAAAACATAGCTAGTTGTGTGAAGCTTCTAATCAGTACCCACCCATAGAGGGGCTCCCTTACCCCATTGCTCTCCTAGTTGAGTCTCAACTCCACTCCAGACCCCAAGATGTATAAAAATCACAATCCCTTCACTTCTTCTGAATGACTGGTAAATAAACAAGAAGGAAGTAGTCTCAAAAAGCTCTTTGCAAATGACCTTACAAGAGTTTTTCTTTTCAGAGGGTAAGATGGGATGTACAGCTGACAAAATAAAATAAATTTGAAATGGATTAAAGACCTAAATGTAAGGCCAGACACTATAAGACTCTTAGAGGAAAACATAGGAAGAACACTCTATGACATAAATCAAAGCAAGATCCTTTTGACCCACCTCCTAGAGAAATGGAAATAAAAACAAAAATAAACAAATGGGACCTAAGGAAACTTAAAAGCTTTTGCACAGCAAAGGAAACCATAAATAAGACCAAAAGACAACCCTCAGAATGGGAGAAAATATTTGCAAATGAAGCAACTGACAAAGGATTAATCTCCAAAATTTACAAGCAGCTCATGCAGCTCATTATCAAAAAACACAAAAAACCCAATCCAAAAATGGACAGAAGACCTAAACATATTTCTCCAAAGAAGATATACAGATTGCTAACAAACACATGAAAGGATGCTCAACATCACTAACCATTAGAGAAATACAAATCAAAACTACAATGAGGTATCACCTCACACCGGTCAGAATGGTCATCATCAAAAAAATCTACAAACGATAAGTCCTGGAGAGGGTGTGGAGGAAAGGGAACCCTCCTGCACCATTGGTGGGAATGTAAATTGATACAGCCATTGTAGAGAACAGTATGGAGGTTCCTTAAAAAACTAAAAATAGAACTACCATATGACTCAGCAATCCCACTACTGGGCATATACCCTGAGAAAACCATAATTCAAAATGAGACGTGTACCACATTTTTCATTGCAACACTATTTACAATAGCCAGGACGTGGAAGCAACCTAAGTGTCCATCGACAGATGAAAGGATAAAGATGATGTGGCACATATATACAATGGAATATTACTCAGCCATAAAAAGAAATGAAACTGAATAATTTGTAGTGAAGTGGATGGACCTAGAGTCTGTCATACAGAGTGAAGTCAGAAAGAGAAAAACAAATACTGTATGCTAACATATATATGGAATCCAAAAAAGAAAGAAATTGGTTCTGATTAACCTAGGGGCAGGACAGTAATAAAGACGCAGACGCAGGGAATAGACTTGAGGACACAGGCAGGGGGAAGGGTAAGCTGGGACAAAGTGAGAGAGTAGTATTGACATATATACACCACCAAATGTAAAATAGATGGCTAGTGGGAAGCAGCTGCATAGCACAGGGAGATCAGCTCGGTCTTTGTATCCACCTAGAGGGGTGGGATAGGGAGGTGGGAGGGAGGCAAAAGAGGGCAGGGCTATGGGGATATATGTATACAATATAGCTGATTCACTTTGTTATACAGCAGAAACTAACACAACATTGTAAAGCAATTATACTCCAATAAAGATGTTAAAAAAAACTATATGAGATATTAAGTGCTCATCATTGTTTTAAGACACTAAGTTTTAGGACCATGTACGATGCAACAAGAAATGACTAACTTAGTTGTGTACACATAGAGGAGAAGGTGTATTTGAAGTATATTTGGAGGTACACTTGATGAGATGTGATAAAGGTCTGGATTTGTGGGTGGGGTTTGAGGAGAGCAGAATTGAGAACACCTCCCAGATTTCTGGCCTGTAAAAATGGGGAGATCACATTATATAGTGAAAGTAAGGAAGGTATTAAAGAGGAGCACATCTGAGGTTAAGAGTCCAGTTTTGAAAACATTTACTTAAAGATGCCTGTAAAACATCCAAGAGGATAAATAAGCTGAAAAAAATTAATCTGGGCTACAGATATAAATTGGGGGGATTTTGGCTTAATGATGGTATTTAGAATCATAGGAATAAATTATATCAACTAGACCAGGATGATGACACTGCCTCAAGAGCTGAAGTCTGAAGATTTTCATAATGTAGAAATCTAGAAGAGAAACTGACACATGAGAATGAAGGGTGAGGGGGGAATGGTTAGAGAAGTTGGAAGAAAGAGGAAAATGGGAAAATGTGGAGTCACAGAAGCCAAGATAATAGTTTCCCAAAGAGGAGGAAGAAGCTGGTGTCAGAAGTTGCTGAGAAGTTTAGTACAATAGTGACTGAAAAGAAAGTAGTACAGTCATTCTTAACCTTGGCGGCATTTTGGAATCACCTGGTGAATGTCTAAAAAAACGGAGTTTTTGATTTATTGGATTTTTTGGTGTCCACCCAAAAAGATTCTGATTTAATTGGGCTTGTGTATCTTTAAGTCTAGATTTTAAAAGATTTCCAGAGTATTCCTGTGTACAATATTGAGAACCAGTGATAGGATGGATTTGGCAATGTGGCAGTACTTGTAGACCTTGGCAAAATTGTGGGCCAGAAACCAAATTTGGTAGGTTTAGGAATCAAATGCTTTATTACAATTTATCTTTTTTTGTTCTTTTTGATAGAGCAATGTTACAATTTTCCCATTTTCCTAATCTAATAAATTGAACTTTTTGGTAATAACCTTGTCTTGGGACACTTTTTAACTATTTCCTAGGTCTGTGGTTCTCAACCTAGGCTACTGTTAGAACCATCTGAGGAGCTTTGTAAAATATTCTCAGACAGTCCCTACCCCAGGTTAATTAAATCAGATCCTAACAGTGGGAAACGGGCAAGGGGATTTTTTTTTTTTGAATTTTATGTTACTTTATTTTTAGATTTTTTTGATATGGACCGTTTTTTTAAGTCTTCATTGAATTTTTTAGAATACTGCTTCTGTATATATATATATATATACACACCAGGTTCTTATTAATCATCAATTTTATACACATCAGTGTATACATGTTAATCACAATTGCCCAATTCATCACACCACCACCATCACTCCCCCGCTGCTTTCCCCCCTTGGTGTCCATATGTTTGTTCTCTACATCTGTGTCTCAATTTCCACCCTGCAAACCAGTTCATATGTATCATTTTTCTAGGTTCCACATATATGCATTAATATATGATATTAGTTTTTCTCTTTCTGACTTACTTCACTCTGTATGACAGTCTCTAGATCCATCCACATCTCTACAAATGACCTAAATTCGTTCCTTCTTATGACTGAGTAATATTCATTGTATATATGTACCACATATCCTTTATCTATTCATCTGTCAATGGACATTTAGGTTGCTTCCATGACCTGGCTATTGTAAATAGTGCTGCAATGAACATTAGAGTGCGTGTGTCTTTTTTTTTTCCCATATAAAAATTCCTCAGTTTTAATTTTTTTTCATAATGTGGTATAGTTTTATTTATTTTTATTTATTTATTTATTTTTTTAACATGTTTATTGGGGTATAATTGCTTTACAATGGTGTGTTAGTTTCTGCTTTATAACAAAGTGAATCAGTTATACATAT
>NW_020185334.1:5327895-5424219 GCF_003031525.2 Neophocaena asiaeorientalis asiaeorientalis | reverse complement strand
GGTCCCATTTGTTTATTTTTGTTTTTATTTCCATTACTCTAGGAGGTGGATCAAAAAAGATCTTGCTGTGATTTATGTCAAAGAGTGTTCTTCCTATGTTTTCCTCTAAGAGTTCTATAGTGTCCAGTCTTACATTTAGATCTCTAATACATTATGAGTTTATTATTGTGTATGGTGTTAGGGGTGTTCTAATTTCATTCTTTTACATGCAGCTGTCCAGTTTTCCCAGCACCATTTATTGAAGAGACTGTCTTTTCTCCATTGTATATCCTTGCCTCCTTTTTCATAGATTACTTAGCCATAGGTGTGTGGTTTTAACTCTGGGCTTTCTATCTTGTTCCATTGATCTATGTTTCTGTTTTTGTGCCAGTACCATATTGTCTTGATTACTGTAGCTTTGTAGTATAGTCTGAAGTCAGGGAGTTTGTTTCCTCCAGCTCCACTTTTTTCCCTCGAGACTGCTTTGGCTATTGGGGTCTTTTGTGGCTCCATACAAGACTTAAGATTTTTTGTTCTAGTTCTGTAAAATATGCCATTGGTAATTTGAGAGGGATTGCATTGAACCTGTAGATTGCTTTGGGTAGTATAGTCATTTTCACAAAATTGATTCTTTGATTCCAAGAACATGGTATATCTCTCCATCTGTTGGTATCATCTTTAATTTCTTTCATCAGTGTCTTATAGTTTTCTGCATATAGGACTTTTGTCTCCCTAGGTAGATTTATTCCTAAGTATTTCATTCCTTTTATTGCAGTGGTAAATGGGAGTGTATCCTTAATTTCTCTTTCAGATTTTTCATCTTCCGTGTATAGGAATGCAGATTTCTCTGCATTAATTTTGTATCCTGCTACTTTACCAAATTCATTGATTAGCTCTAGAAGTTTTCTGGTGGCATCTTTAGGATTCTCTATGTATCGTATCATGTCATCTGCACACAGTGACAGTCTTACTTCTTCTTTTCCAATTTGTATTCCTTTTATTTTTTTTCTTCTCTGGTTTCTGTAGCTAGAACTTCCAAAACTATGTTGAATAATAGTGGTGAGAGTGGACATCCTTGTCTTGTTCCTGATCTTAGAGAAAATGCTTTCAGTTTTTCACCATTGAGAATGATGTTGGCTGTGGGTTTGTCATATATGGCCTTTACTGTGTTGAGGTAGATTCCCTCTATGCCCACTTTCTGGATAGTTTTTATCATAAATGGGTGTTGAATTTTGTCAAAAGATTTTTCTGCACCTATTGAGATGATCATATGGTTTTTATTCTTCAATTTGTTAATACGGTGAATCACATTAAGTTATTTGTGTATATTGAAGAATCCTTGCACCCCTGAGATAAATCCCACTTGATCATGGTGTATGATACTTTTACTGTGTTGCTGGATTCTGTTTGCTTCTATTCTGTTGAGGATTTATGCATCTATATTCATCAGTGATATTGGTCTGTAATTTTCTTTTTTTGTAGTATCTTTTTCCGGTTTTGGTATCAGGGGGATGGTGGCCTCATAGAATGAGTTTGGGAGTGTTCCTTCACCTGCAATTTTTTGGAAGAGTTTGAGAAGGATGGGTGTTAGCTCTTCTCTAAATGTTTGATAGAATTCAGCCGTGAAGCCATGTGGTTCTGGACTTTTGTTTGTTGGAAGATTTTTCATCACAGTTTCAATTTCATTACTTGTGATTGGTCTGTTCATATTTTCTATTTCTTCCTGATTCAGTCTTGGAAGCTTATACCTTTCTAGGAATTTGTCCATTTCTTCCAGGTTGTCCATTTTATTGGCATAGAGTTGCTTGCAGTAGTCTCTTAGGATGCTTTATATTTCTGCAGTGTCTGTTGTAACTTCTCCTTTTTCATTTCTAATTTTATTGATTTTAGTCCTCTCCCTCTTTTTCTTGATGAATCTGGCTAATGGTTTATCTATTTTGTTTATCTTCTCAAAGAACCAGCTTTTAGTTTTATTGATCTTTGCTATTGTTTTCTTTGTTTCTATTTCATTTATTTCTGCTCTGATTTTATGATTTCTTTCCTTCTGCTGAATTTGGGTTTTGTTTGTTCTTCTTTCTCTAATTCCTTTAAGTGTAATGTTAGATTGCTTATTTGAGATTTTCCTTGTTTCTTGAGGTAGGCTTGTATAGCTATAAACTTCCCTCTTAGAACTGCTTTTGTTGCATTCCATAGGTTTTAGATCGTTGTGTTTTCATTGTCATTTGTCTCTGGTATATTTTGATTTTTCAGTGATCTCTTGGTTTTTTAGTAACGTATTGTTTAGCCTCCATGTGTTTGTGTTTTTTACATTTTTTTCCCTGTAATTCATTTCTAATCTCATATTTTTGTGGTCAGAAAATATGCTTGATATTATTTCAATTTTGTTAAATTTACTGAGGCTTGATTTGTGACCCAAGATGTGATGTATCCTGGAGAATGTTCTGTGTGAACTGGAGAAGAAAGTGTAATCTGCTGTTTTTGGATGGAATGTCCTTTAAATATCAATTAAATCTATCTGGTCTATTGTGTCATTTAAAGCTTCTGTTTCTATATTTCTTTTCATTTTGGATGATCTGTCCATTGGTCTAAGTGAGGTGCTAAAGTCCCCCACTTTATTATTGTGTTACTGTCGATTTCCTCTTTTTTAGCTGTTAGCAGTTGCCTTACGTATTGAAGTGCTCCTATGTTGGGTGCATATATATTTATAATTGTTATATCTTCTTCTTGATTTATCCTTTGATCATTATGTAGTGTCCCTCCTTATCTCTAGTAACGGTCTTTATTTGAAAGTCTATTTTATCTGATACGAGTATTGCTACTCCAGCTTTCTTTTGATTTCCATTTGCATGGAATATCTTTTTCCAACCCCTTACTTTCAGTCTGTAGGTGTCCCTAGGTCTTAAGTGGGTCTCTTGTAGACAGCATATATATGGGTCTTGTTTTTGTATCCATTCAGCAAGCCTGTGTCTTTTGGTTGAAGCATTTATTCCATTCACATTTAAGGTAATTATCGATATGCATGTTCCTATGAACATTTTCTTAATTGTTTTAGGTTTGTTTATGTGGGTCCTTTTCTTCTCTTGTCTTTCCCACTTAAAGAAGTTCCTTTAGCATTTGTTGTAGAGCTGATATGGTGGTGCTGAATTCTCTTAGGTTTTGCTTGTCTCTAAAGCTTTTGATTTCTCCATTGAATCTGAATGAGATCCTTGCAAGGTACAGTAATCTTGGTTGTAGGGTCTTCCCTTTTATCACTTTAAATATATGTTGCCACTCCCTTCTGGCTTGTAGAATTTCTGCTGAGAAATCAGCTGTTAACCTTATGGGAGTTCCCCTCTATGTTATTTGTCATTTTTCCCTTGCTGCTTTCGATAATTTTTCTTTGTCTAATTTTTTGCCAGTTTGATTACTATATGTCTTGGCGTGTTTCTCCTTGGGTTTATCCTGTATGGGACTCTCTGCACTACCTGGACTTGTGTGGCTATTTCCTTTCCCATGTTAAGGACGTTTTTGACTCTAATCTCTTCAAATATTTTCTCGGGTCATTTCTGTCTCTCTTCTCACCCCTATAATGCGAATATTGTTGCGTTTAACATTGTCCCAGATGTCTCTTAGGCCGTCTTCATTTCTTTTTATTCTTTCTTCTTTCTTCTGTTCTGCAGCAGTGAATTTCACCATTCTGTCTTCCAGGTCACTTATCCGTTCTTCTGCCTCAGATATTCTGCTATTGATTCCTTCTAGTGTAGTTTTCATTTCAGTTATTGTATTGTTCATCTCTGTTTGTTTGTTCTTTAATTCTTCTATGTCTTTGTTAAACATTTCTTGCATCTTCTCGATCTTTGCCTCCATTCTTTTTCCGAGGTCCTGGATCATCTTCACTCTCATTATTCTGAATTCTTTTTCTGGAAGGTTGCCTATCTCCACTTCATTTTGTTGTTTTTCTGGGGTTTTATCTTGTTCCTTCATCTGGTATGTAGCCCTCTGCCCTTTCATCTTGTCTATCTTTCTGTGAATGTTTTTTTTTGTTCCATAGGCTGCAGGTTTGTAGTTCTTCTTGCTTCTGCTGTCTGCCCTCTGGTGGATCACTGCTTATGTTTTGTGTTTTGGTTTTCTGGCCCTAAGGCTTGTGGGATCTTAGCTCCCTGACCAGGGATTGAACTCTTACCCCCTACATTAGAAGGTGAAGTCCTAACCACTGGACTCCCAGGGAAGTCCCAAGGAGATTTTTTGAAAGCACCCCAGGGTATTAATGTACAGCAAGGCAGAGACCATCTCTGGGTGTTATGTAGAAGAAATGTAAATTTGCTGTTTATTTGGTGCTGGAATATCTTAGGAAATAGAGATTCTTTAGTACCTACAAGCAAGGGCTGTAGATCACAAGATGTCAAATGCTAAAAGGAAAATGATAGGAAGAGTTTCCATTAGCTGAACCCTCAGTGGAAGCTCAAACTTTGTAGACTCCTCAAGACTTCGCTGATAATGTATTGTCTCCCAACAGCTACTCATAAGTAGTGAAATACTACTGAGGAGAGGAGGTGAAATGGAGGAAAAGTATGACATTTGTCTCCTCAGAGGAAAGATTTTCTTTGACCAATGCATTTCATAAGTCCAGGAGGCAGCATCAACATAGAATACTATGTGAGCAGTGCCCCCTGCAGTTGTGCATGCACCAGCCCTGTCTATAATTCATCTTCATGAAGAATGCACACAACTGAGGCAGGTTGGATTGACAGTACTGCCTCTTCCTGAAGGTTATTTGGCTTCACATTGCTAACATCTTCCAAGGGATTGCAAGTCACATTTCTCTTTACCTTCAATAAATTATCCAATGAACTCCAAGGGCCATAACATTTCATAAGGAACTCAGCTCTGGTAATGGAAAGGCAATATTTTTGATCTCTAGCTTTTGAGGTAGGCAGCTGGAAATATAGCCAAAGGATTTCAAGTTCACAAAAGTGAAAGCAAGGGAAATCTGCTAATCCCCGTTCACTCTCTAATATTCCTGTGCCTTTCTATGCGACATAGAATTGGTAGGCTCAGAATTTGCCATAAAAATACGGTTCACTTCATGCTTGGTTCTTTAATAACATCTTAACTCTTTCACTTACTGGCTATGTGACTTGACAAGTTATTTGACTTCCCCCTGTTTGTGTGTAAAATAGGGGCACGCAGTTACTATAGTAATGATTAGTACCATTCACCAAATATTGCCTGTTCCCTCCACTTCTGGATACACTGTGGGGTTTCACTCCCTGCCCTGCCCCCTTGTGGTTGGGTGGTTCCAGGTGATTAGCTGTGAACAATGAGTTGGGAACAGAAGTGATGTTTGCCATTTCCAGGCTCGAGCTTTGAGTTGCAGGTTCGAGACTCCCCAGTCTCTTTCTCTCTCTCTGCTGCTGGCTACGCTGTCAGCCAAGGAGAGATGGAACAGGGCCCAGAGCTGCCTGTCAGTGGATATGGTGGTTTATAAACAGCTGAGATTACAGACTGTTGACTACCCTAATAGACTTATCCGTAGGTTTGTGGTGAGGATTCAGTGGGATAATATATTGTAGGCAATTGCTCTACTTACTGTCTGTCACACTATAAAGTGCTAAATACATATATGTTTCCATCTTTCAGTTAAGCATTACTGGCCTTCTCTGTCTAAATGTTTGCATCTGTGTAGCTTTCAGGATTTAATTTTCAGGCCAGGATTGAATGATACAAGCTACCTTTAGAAGTATCGACACTGATATTTACTTATACATGAAAATTATTAATCAGCAAGTTAGTAAATCATATTTTCATCTCGTGATAATTGATGATATAAAAGAACCTCTAAGAACTTAACATTACTTTGCTCACAAAAGTGAAATAGTGATGACAAAAACTGTATCTAATCTTCTTTTTAATAAATAACCACATGTAACTGATTTACCCAGCTCTTACCAAATCAAGTGAGGGAAAGCTAAACTGGTTTATAAATATTGGAGGAGTGTTTAGTTTTAACACATAATAAATGCAAAGCATAAGGATTTAAAGAAGAAACTCAAAAGAAATAATATTCTAAAATAATGTTGGTTCTTCCTTTCTCTCATTGTCATTTTTTCAAACATTTATGTTCTACCTATAAATATGCACCTGTATAAATTATGACTAAATCTATTTACACTGCTTCACAGTAAGTATTTTGCTGAATGTGTGGGATTTTAATCTCCGGTGTATTGTGTACTAAAGGATAATAGATTTGACAACAGAAATGGATAGTTTTGTTCCATTAAAAACCACCTCTATAATTCATAACTGGACTAAGGTTCTGCTCCCAAACCAATGACATGCTTAACTTCCAAAAGGTCTAAAACAAATTTTCCAGTTATGATTTCCAGAGTCATATTTTCCTCCATTTTAAAAGATTGCAATATTTATATTATTTTCCATGGGTTCTCTAAATAATAGCTAAATGCCTTGACAATAAGTATGATTTGTTAAATTCAGTGATCTCTTGATAAGCGGTAGTTTGATTATTTGCTCATATTATCAATCATCATGTCATTTATTTAATTTTTATATTTATTTTTAATAATTTTTTTCTTATAAAAGGAATACATAATCATACAGGAAAAAACCCCTGCAAATTAGGAGAAAAAGAAAAAATGTCATCCATTATTCCAGCCCTAGAGAAAACCAGTTACCCTCTTGAGGACTTTTTATTCCAGTTCTTTTGCTCTGCATACATTTGCCATAAAGATATAATACAAATACAAAGTAATATATACTGGTTTTTTTGGATAAACAACAAGGTCCTACTGTATAGCACGGGGAACTATATTCAATATCCTGTGATAAACCATAATGGAAAAGAATATGAAATAGAATATATATGTATAACCGATTCACTTTGCTATACTGCAGAAATTAACACAACATTGTAAATCAACTATACTTCAATAAAATTAAATACTAATAATAATATATACTGTTTTTTAGCCTTCATTCTTGATTATAAATGTAACCTATATGGCTCCCTATAGAGAATTCTGAAAATATAAAAATTAAGTCAAAAACATAAACCAGGGAAAACCCATCAGAGATTACCATTATTCATATTTTAGTGCTTCCATTAAAAGCAGTCATTACTCAGCTACTTCAGAGTTCACTCAAAGAAATATTCCCTAAAATGGTCCTCAGCAGCACGATTATGTTTTCCAAATTTTTATTCACTTCTGAGTTGGATCACCATCATTCATCACGAATTTGCAGTAGGAGACAACTACCTGTTACATCCTGATGTTATAGATACAAAAGACCCAGTCTCTTGTCACCAAGAGCTCCAGGTTTGGGGAGGATATAGACTAGAAAACAATGACAATACAGAGTGATTAGGTCTAGCATTTGAGATAAGCTCAGTCTGCAACAGAACTGGTTGGGCAGAACACAAACCTATCCTGCTGGGGGAGAAACAGTCAGGAAAACAAGCTTCCTGGAGGCTACGCAATAGGACTTCCCTCTGAGGGAGGGGTGCAGCCAAAGACGGGGAAGAGGAGAGTCAGCAGGGAACATCCACTGTCCAGGATCAATGATAATCCCACATTGTTGGAAGATAGAAAGATGGAGACAAGAGATGAGGTGGGAGAAGTTGGCACAGCCTTTGTATTCCATAATGAGTCTGAGTTTTATGGAGAAGGTAACAAGGCAATTAAGCAACAGAGTTGACATGATCATTGTGCATTTAAGAGGAGCACTCTGGCTGCAGTGGGAAGGGATGGGAGATATGGCAAGGCTGAGGGCACAATAAGCTACGGCAGTCATCCAGATTAGACATGGAGAGGACTGGAGTGAAGGCAGCGGTAACAATCAATGTCAGGAATGTCAAGGAGGCTTAGAATATTCTTTACACCTCCATGTGCCACTTGGGGATTAAACTTGGATATTGATCATGCCAGCCAAATTGTTGATAAGACAATATCTCAAGACTTACCTTGATGATCTCCTTTGATATGAGATTGAACAAGACAAATAAAGATATATTTTTGATGCTGCTCCAAAGGGATCATCATATAAGACCTGGGTAAGATTCCAACACTATAATTGAAGTCAGGTAATAGGGACATATGCTATATCACTCATGCAGAGCGAATGGCTTGAAGACCCTTTTAGGGCAACATGATCACTGCGGAAGAACTAGAAAAATACTTTGGGTCATGGTGATTTATCTGAGCTGCAATTTGAAAGTAGAATAAATCTATTCTGAACAATGTACTTACTGAATCATAGTCATTCATAGTATATTAACAAGACAGTTACCCAAATGGGTACACATTCGCTGAATAAACAAATGTTGGATAGGGGATGAGGACTTACAAATGCCAAGGTATGTAGAGGTTCAATACCAATTTTTTTGTCGACTGGGATTGCTAATGTGGTTTACAGAGTTCTCCTAATCAAGGTGACTGACACTGAAAGCTATCCAAAATTTTAGCACAGTGCTGACACCTGTCTATCATTTGGCTGCTGAAGACTTTTTTTTCCTTTAATGATTAGAACTTTCTGAAACTGGTTTGGATTGCTTCGTGAGGGGATAATGAGTTTGCTGTCACTAGGAGTATTTTTTTTAAAGGCTGAAAAGCAAAACACTGGAGGACAAGTTTTAAGCAGGATTTATATGCAGATTAAAATACTGGTTTATAGCTTTAGACGGTTTTATTTTTCTGTTGTTGTCATGGGATGATGTGCTTATATATTACAATAAGTCCCCTACATAGGAACCTTCAAGTTGCGAACTTCCAAAGATGTGAACGTGCGTTCATATATCCAAACATGTAAGTTAGTACACGTGTCTGGTGTACATTGTCACATATGTGCATCCTCTACAAGTGGTTGTGCTTTCGTGTACTTTACTGTACAGTACTGTATAAAGTACAGTAGTACAGTATCATTATTTTAAGCCCAGGATGTGCGGAAGCAAGTGTAAAAACAGCGGTGATGTAGCTGGTACTGCTAAGAAGCACTAAGCGATAACGATGGAAACAAAAGTGAAAATAATTGAGAGAGTGGAGAGAGGTGAAAAGATGGTAGATGTCACTCATTCTTATAATAACTGAAGAACTGAAGAGACTCATAATGCAGGAAATGCAATCCAGCACTACCGTGTCATCTATGACAAGGAAAAAAAAGAGCTACTACCCAGACATCACTGGATCGTTTCTTCAAGAGGGTAGATAGAATTGAATCCAGCAAGGAACCAGAATCTGTGTCACTAATGTCAGGCATGGGTGACATTGTAGCTTGCCCTCCATCTCCTATTGCTGACGATCCTTCAGCTCTACCATCTCCCACCTCCTCCCCCTCCTCCAGTCAGTAACTCTTCTTGCCTGTTCACTTGATGCCAGCCCCTGTATGCCAGCTGTTGTACTATACTTTTCAAGGTACTGTATTGTAAGATTAAAAATGTTTTTTTGTGTGTGTTTGTTTTTTATGTATTATTTCTGTTAATAGTATTGTAAACCTATTTTGTGTTTGTTTGTTTTTTATGCATTGTTTGTGTGAAAAGTATTATAAACCTATTACAGTACAGTACTTTATAGCCGATTGTGTTAGTTGGGTACCTAGGCTAACGTTGCTGAACTTACGAACAAATTGGACTTATGAAAGCACTCTCAGAATGGAACTCATTCATATGTGGGGGACTTACTGTACTTTTTCTTCCTTGCTACTCAGCACTACATAAACAAATTCAACTAAGTTGATAAAAGATTTAGGATACAATGTCAGAAAACCAGATACCTAGAATTCCTTTAACACACATACTTAAAATTTGCATATGGATGATTAAGTTGGACCTTCTTACAAAGCAATGATTTAAATTTTTAATTCATTCAGCCTTAATTGAGAGCTAACCTTGTGTTGCCGGATATAAAAACAGATAGGTCATATATAAAGGGCTATTTAAAATTGTATCAAATTACAAACTGAGTACAGGTGTCTACTTCCATCATACAGCCCATACAATGAAAGAAAACTTGATGAAAATAATCCAT
This sequence comes from Neophocaena asiaeorientalis asiaeorientalis, assembly GCF_003031525.2. Taxonomy (NCBI): domain Eukaryota; kingdom Metazoa; phylum Chordata; class Mammalia; order Artiodactyla; family Phocoenidae; genus Neophocaena; species Neophocaena asiaeorientalis. Next base: position 5,414,224 of record NW_020185334.1, on the reverse strand, counting down.
CATAGTGCAGAAAAATATAAGGTTTTCCATCAGAGGAACAAAAATTGGGAGAAATATCTGGAAGATAGAATACAATCATGTGCAAACAAGACAACAACTCCAAATACATATGGGAGAAAACGATTCTTTCAAAAGTTAGAACTATCAGAGGCACCCCAAAAGGGCCATGCCATCAATGGAGGAGTATGATTTAAGGGGACCCTGCCACTGCATGTTGATGAGTGATGCTGTTTCCATTGATAAGGTTTCAGGAAATCTGTTAAGAAGTGAGATCTGAAATGGCTTTTTTTTTTTTTTTTTTTTTTTTTTTTTTTTTTAGTTTTTAGTCTTCTTTCTAACACTACTTACTGCACATGCTCAAGGTGAAGCCCCGTGTCCCTTGGGAATGTATTACATTACAAAGAAGAGAAGTGTGACTCAGACAATTTTGACAGTGACTCCATAGCAAGAAAAAAATCATAAACTCATTTAAGTCCTTCTCGATGCCACACAATTACTTATAGAATATTGAGATCCTAAGACAAACTTCAGGACTAGTGTCTGAGAGATATGGAATTACCTTTCAGCTGAGAGGCAGGACAAAGTGGGGAAGTTGGTAACTCAAAAAATTTGAGAAGTCCAGCTCCAGGTATCTGGATTGTCATCCCCACTGTCTTTAGAAGGGGCTGAAAATTTCTGTGTCTCCAATGAGATGTCTTTTTTTCTAAGGAACTAGATTAGAAAAATCTAGGATGGAAGATGGGAACTCTCAAAGCAGCAGCTGGTGAAAATAGGATTAGGATTTTTCCCCCAATCAAGAGCTTTTATTGCATCTTTAAAATGTCACAGATGAGTCCAAAGTATCATCTGGCATCTTGCTGCTTCTGTAGCTGGACAATGTAGATCTTATTCATCAGCCTGCTGAACTGTTCCTTTTTCAGAAACAGAGATAGCATCCGAAAGTTTTCTGATATCCTTGTTTTTAAGTATTGTGGCTTGCTGAATCAAAGCAGCTGAATTTGATACAAGTTCAATGTCATTTCCTTCAAAAATGAACTCATCTTTCTAGGCTTGAGATACTAAACAAGCAATGCCTGGCCTCATTTGAACCCTGTGGATGTATTTTTCACATTCCCCAAATTTCAGGCTTCAACAAGAGAACCATTCTCCTAAATAATGACGTTGATGGGGATGTGAGCATACAGAGACTTCATCTTGCAAATGGAAGCCCAGTGTGACACCCTTGACCATGTTCTGTACACGACTACAGATAGTGTGCACCATTGCCAGTTCCTTTCTATTTCCCTATCCTTTGTCAACCCGGAGCCTCATTTTTTTCTTTCCAAGGAGACTGAGTTCTACATTAATATGATTGAAGTCCCTCCACAGGGTGCCTCTGGGCCCTTCTCAATAATTGTGCATCCCTTCAGAGTGATGTCGACATTTTCTGGAATGTCGACAGTCTGATTCTGAGAATGGTCTTCATTCTTGCAGTAGATGCGGCAAAAAAAGTGGGATTAGGACAGTGGACTAATGGGTGGACAAAGAGAAATTGACTAGAGGAGAGAAACATGATGTTGAAATGGTAGCAAATAGAAAATCTGAAAGTTTATCCTGCAGGAGGGCTAAAAATAATTTTATTCTGAATGAGAATGTGATTGCTAAGAATCACTCTTCAAGCAATCAAGGATTTAAATTTCCTTGTTTAGACTCAGAATTTAAATAGGAAAACTGATGCAGAAGACTTCAGGACCACTCTCCCCTCTTCACATGGCTGGCTTCTTCCTATCCTCTGGGATTCAAATTTAAGCTTGCATTCTTAACATAAGGTTCTCCCTGAGGACTTAGCAATTGGGGCTTATATAGTGCATTGAATGCAACACATGCATGTTCTAAAGTCAAGTGGTTAGACACCGATGGGCCCCCAATACTGTTCATGGACATTTGCATCCCAGGTAGACGCTGTCAGAGCATCTGTGTCCTGCCCAGTTCTTGCTGGTCCTCTCTTCCAACTCTTCTCCTCACTGACAGCCTCTTATAAACCTCTTGCCATTCTCCTGGAGGGCTTTCTCTGGTTGCAGGTGCATGATCCAGCATGCAGGCTGGAGGTATCTGTGAATCAATGCCTCCAGAAGCAGCCCTCAACAGTCATCCAATGGAAAATGTCGGATAAATACCCTAAACCTCACCTCTCAGGTGGGGCAACACTGAGGCATGTTATGCAAAGTCTCCCGAGAGTCCCCAGAGGCCTGGGTCTCAGCTGCCCACATCAGGAATTCTGCTCATTTGCACACCCTTTGATTGGTTTTCTTTCCTTCCTTGTCTCCTTCTCCACTTGCCTTCCAGTGGTTCCTGGGATCGTCCCCCAGATAAACTACTTGCATTCACATCCTTATCTCAGAGTCTACTGGGGAAACGCATACTAAAACAGCATTTTTCCACATAAGAAAATTCACCAACTATGGTGCACTGATCAGTGTTTCCACCAAGCCTTGTGGGAGTTTGTACTCCCCGCCTGTGCACACCAGCAGTGCACGTTTTCCAGTGCTGTGAAAAATTCGGCGGAAGCCAACTTCCATTGGAACCCTGACTTAACTGTTCTTATTAAATTCCAATATCGTGCTATTTAAAACATATGAGGGACTTCCCTGGTGGTCCAGTGGTTAAGACTCTGCAATCCCAATGCAGGGGGTACGGGTTCAATCCCTGGTCAGGGAACTAAGATACTGCATGCCGCGAGGAACAGCCAAAAGAAAAAAAAAAAAGTATGAATACTAAATTTTAGTAATAGTTAATTCCTCGTATAGTCACTTACTAGTATGTAGCACTTGCTTATATGTATAAAATATGAAATGATATCATATGGTACATCATTTGCTCATAATAAAGAGAAAGCTTTGTGTTTTATCAGTTTAAGGTTCCTGAAAGCCTTGTGGATACTGGTCCACACTTTCACCAACCCTGCACTAAATAGAGACCATACTGGGAAAAAAAAAAAAAAAACATTATCACAAGCAAATGCCCACTGTTTTCCTGGCAGCTCGACCCCGGGACCAAACATACTTTAAACAGTTAAGTTCCTAGTCACTGAAAGAGTAAACATACCTTCAGGGGGAAAAGAAAAACATACAACAATCTTACCAAGTTGCTTTTTTTTTTTTAACATCTTTATTGGAGTATAATTGCTTTACAATGTTGTGTTCGTTTCTGCTGTATAACAAAGTGAACCAGCTATATGTATATATATATCCCCATATCTACTCCCTCTTGAGTCTCCCTCCCACCCTCCCTATCCCACCCCTCTAAGAGGTCACAAAGCACCGAGCTGACCTCCCTGTGCTATGCAGCTGCTTCCCACTAGCTATCTATTTCACACTTGGTAGTATATGTATAAAAAACTAAAAATAGAACTACCATATGACCCAGCAATCCCACTACTGGGCATATACTCTGAGAAAACCATAATTCAAAAAGATACATATACCACAATGTTCATTGCAGGTCTATTTAAAATAGCCAGGACATGGAAGCAACCTAAGTGTCCATCGACAGGTGAATGGATAAAGGAGATGTGGCGCCTATGTACAATGGAATATTACCAAGCCGTTGGGTTTGATATTTACTACTCTCTTTCTTGGGTCAAGGCTGCAGAGTATAAACTGGGCTCCAGCCAGGTTATAACCACTTTCCGTCAACAGTCATTTTCCAGGAACTTCTGTTTTCTGGAAGCGATTTTTAAAAATAGTACCTGGGAGGAAATCAACCATGCTTATGTTGCTGAGTGATTCTAATATGTTTGAGGGGGAGCACGGCCCATCCATGTTAAATCATTCACTGTTTGCAGAGAACTTCCTTTGGATGTAGATTTTCTTATTCTCCACCACCAGCAGCTATTTTTCTAGTCGCCTATACGTGTTTGCAAGTTTGTCTCCCTCAACTGGACTGTACACTGTTCCCTACTGGACTGTACACGTGGAGGGCCACGATCTTGCCTATCTACCTCTGCCTGCCCGCGACAGTGCAGGGCAGTAAAGGGAGAGGGGAAGCCGGGCTCGTTTCAGTAAGGAAGAAGGAGGAGCCCTGAGGCGGGACTTCCGCTGCAGCGCCCTCTGCAGACCCCATCGATGGATGTGAATTCACCACCAGCTTGGCTTCCTTCCCTTCCCCATCAAGTTTCCCCCATTCCTTTAAGGTCTCCCTGAAGCCCTTCCTGAATAAACCATTTGAACATGATTCTCGTCTCAAGGCTTTCTTCTGGGGATCACCAAATGACTTCAACCCAGAGGAATGAGAATCAAAGCACTGGAAATATGCAAGTTAGTGGTTACCATCTTGTTTTAGTTAACGGTTCTCGATTTCCAAGGAGGAGAAACCCATTCACATTAACTTAGATGGAAAGTTTACAAAAGACTTAAATTCCAGAGGTACACCGTGGCCTTGGGGGAATTAGAAAGTCACCTTAAATGTGTTGGGGCCACATAGTCTCTCTTCTCTGATTCTCCTAGCACTTGTACTCATCTTTTTTGCTGCAGTTAATATTTTCTATGATGCTTTACTCTAATGTGCTGTGTTGGCACATGGCTGCAGCTTACTAAGGGAACAGAAGCCTTGCCCTGTCTCTACAGAGAACAAAATAATTCAGTCTCTTAGTGCCCTAGGTCCAAATGCCAGGGGAAAAATTCAAAACACTAGAATCTGATTAGCCCACCTGGGGCAGGTGTCTGCTCCATGACAGTCAGATGTTGCCTCAGAAGCAGGGTCACCTGCCCCAACACAGCCACTTCTTCAACAGTACCGTGGACATGGGTGGGCTTTTTCAAGAGGGATTATAGGCTCAAGGCAATGACTGACATCTTTAGGACAATAACAAGCCAAGACTTTTTTGTTTTGCCTTCAGACATCTCAGTGTTGGCCCTGCCCTACCCTGTCAAGCATAGATATCCCCACTCACTTGAATATGTTCCATCAACCTTGGTCCCATGGGCTTGTTCACCACGTAGCAACATGCTAGGCTAACTCCATCTCCATGCCATCTGTCTCATTGGTCCTCAGATGATACAGGCTTTGGCTTTGTTTCTACAAACACTATCCTTCCTTTATTTCCTACTTTCTCCATGAAGCCTTTCCCAAGAATTCCAATCCTCCCCTAATGCCAATGCACTATTTATATTTTGTCCATTTGCCCATGTTGCATGGTAGAAGCAAGGTTATCTTCCCTATTCAGTAAGCCCCTCAAATCAGTGGGACATCATACTTCCTGTTTCTATTGCTTCCCCTACAGCATCATTCTAAGCGTACAGTCAGCAACACACAGATACTCTGCCTCATGTATTGACTGAAGTAACTAAGCTTTTGTACAGCACTTACTTCAGTGACTTCCTCATAGCTGGAATAACAAGCCTTTGAATTACCGCCCCTCAGGTGGTACCACTGCAATGTGAGCTCGCTCTACTACCAACTGCCTGTATCTTCATCTCTCACCAGAGGGTGTCCTCCCAAACAGCAGGAAGCCACCCTGGACTCAGACACAGTAGACTGGACAGTCTGGGCAGTTAACCACTGGCAGCCTTCCACCAGTGATGCAGGTGGATATATAACCCAAATCCCTTTCCCTCCATAAGTCAACTCTGAGTCTTGTACATCAGCTCCCAGAGTTTCCCACTAGGCTTGAGCTCTGGCCGCCCACGGTGGTAACTTGCTCCATAAGGCTGTCTACCCTTCCTGTGTCACCTCCACACCTCCCTGCTAGTGTTTCCTGGGACCGCCTCCCACGTAAACTACTTACACTTGAATTCTTGTCTCAGGGTCTGCTACAAGAGAGGGGACCTACACTAAGACAAGATTCAATAAATACTCATGATTGAAGGAAAAGGTGATTTCGCATTCCCCCTCACAGGCCACGAAGCCAGGCCAGGGGCGGGGTTGGATTTCTCAAGCCCAGGGAGGATAGAAGTCTCAATTTCCATGCTGTACCTCAAAAGTGGAAATACCCAGAAAGGAGAGGCTTCATGGGAGTCAGTTTAAAACACAAAGCACTGTATCCTTGGGGGCAGCTGTGAAGTTCACGGTACCCAGCTAGGTCTAGAGAAGGCAGGTGCTGACAACACAGCTGCCCACAGTTTACTGGCCCAGTTTGGGATGGGTGATATATATCTTGGCAGCCCAGAAGCCAGACCCCCATTTTTCCTGATTTCCACTAATACATAACCGAGATGAACCGAGGAAAAATAATAAATACTCTTAGACTTTTTGCTAACCTTGATAGACTACATTTGACTTGAGTTATAAAATCAAAAAAATTTCCCCTCTCTTGCATCTTAAATTTTGGAAAAATTTCTACCTGCTAAAATAGTTTTCCAGAAATGAAGCAGACAAAAGCCATACAAATGCTTCAAGGATGATGGGAAAAAGCAGTTACCCTGGATCAACTGGAAGGGCAGCTTGAACATTTCTGATGGTTGATTGCATAACCATCAAGTTCTTGAACATCTAACATGCTAGTCCTTTGTTTGCTGGAGGAATGCAATTGCTCAATGAAATGCAAAAGAACTTGGCAAGGACCGTTTTCATGATTATCTACCAAGTTCTTGCTTTAACTTGTTTGCTTAATCAAATGTCTACTTATGATCTCTTTGGGAGGTTCTAAATTTCATTAGCTCTTTCCTTAAAGAGAAGTTAATCTACTCAGGAAGGAAGGCTTATTCATCATAGGTCAGAGAACATTAACACTTCCTAATAATTAGTTCCAAGCCCCAGTTTCTAGACGACTAACCAGTTCAGCAAAATTCTGGTTCAAAAGAACCAGAACCTGTTTTTAGCAGAACCACTGCAACCAGTGCAAAATGTAATATCTCATTGAACTGTTTTGTCATTACAGTCCCAACGTTTGGCTATAGCTAAGCAACAATTAGACCAAATGATGCTTGTCTTTTCATTGAGGGGGATCTACAGAACAGCTCTCTGTCATAACTTTAATTTGAGATCTGCCCACTATCCTGCTGAAAACCATCTTAATGAATTTGTGAATTTCTCATTGTCTTCTATTGTAAAAATGTACAGCAAGTTTCCTGCTCAGCTATGCATAATCAGAAGGTGAACACCCTCACTGCTGTGGACTTGAACCTGAATAAAAACTTTGTCTTCTCAGAAAGATGGCATGCTAGATGGACGAGGGGCTTTTAAAAGCCTTTAGTTTACAAATGAAGGATGTCTTCCCTCTGCACATTATCATGGTAGCCAGAATAATGGACCCTTCCCCCAAAATGTCCCCATCTTAATCCTTGGAACCTGTGAATATGTTTCCTTACATGGCAAAATGGTCTTTGCAGATGTGATGAAGTGAAGGATCTTGAGGTGTAGAGTTATTCTGGATTATCTGGGTAGGCTCAACCTAATTACAAGGTCCTTAAAATTACAGAATCTTTCCCTGTTGTAGTCGGAAGGAAATATGACTATAGAAGAATGGCCAAAGGCATGTAATCTTGCTAGCTTTGAAAATGGAGGAAGAGGTCACAAGCCAAGGAATGTGGCTGGTTCTAGAAGCTGGAAAAGACAAGAAATAGATTCTCTCTTAGAGCCTCCAGAAATGATCACTGCCCTGCTGACACGTTCATTTCGGCCCAGTGAGTCCTGTATCAGACTTCTGATGTCCAAAACTATAAGATGATAAACGTGTGTTGTTATAAGCCACTAAGTCTGTGGTAATTTGTTGCAGCAGCAATAAAAAACTAATACAGTTATACTCAAATAATTCCTGGAAAAACTTAAGTAAGAAAAGAAAAAATATATTATGGTAAAGTAATTTCTTCTCCCCCAAAATATCTAGAAGTGTGACTTTTCTTTTTTCTTTTCTTTTCCACCATCCGGGATTAATAGCTATTAACTCTTTGTGTTTGTGGCCTTTCGTTCTGTTTTGTAAAAAAGTACAATATTCATTACAGTTGAAGCTCAGGTGCCCTTTAGCCATAACGCCAATTGTATTCCCTGACCCACTCCACCAATCCTAATCGTATTTGAACATATATTTTTATAATCTATTAAAAATATTATATATAAACGTATAACCATTAGTGTGCACTTTAACTTTTTCCATATAATGTCATAGAATTAAGGGCTATTTGACAAAAGCTGGAAAACAGGACACAAAGTCACTACCAAAGATGATGCGTCTTAAGAAAGAAAGAGAGGTCTAGCTGATAACTCCCTGGCTTCTCCCTGTTTTCCCTTTGCTTTCTATCTCCTGTCTCCTGGCCACATTTCCCACAGGCCAAATCCAGCCAAAAGCCAATTGGCTGGGAAGTCTGAGAAATGTAGTTTGCAGGATGAGCCCTCTGCAGTGCAGAAGAGGACCAGGGGAGTGTGGAGAATGGAGCTGAAAGCAAGCTGGCAAATGCTTTGCAGGGTGTATGCTAGACTTACAATGAAGTCCTTTAAAAACCCTACAATTTTCAGCTTTCCAGAATGAGGGTCATATATTTTTGTTTTGTTACCTGTTTGTGCCAGAGGACATGTGAATGCTTAAAAGGAAATTCTGAAGAAGTCCCTACCATGGGGAAGGGGGCCCAGTGGGACCAGAGCCCCCCAGTTGGCAGGTCCCTTGAGACTTGAGCCCTCTTTACCTTCTGCTGTAACTGTATCTTCCAGCTTCTGAGTGGGAAGAAGGACTCTAGAGTCATGATTTCTGGAAAGTGGGAGAAATGAAGCAAAAATGAAGCTTCCCAGGGTGGGCAGATTATTTCAATAAAGATATCAGACATATATAAATGAAAACATTGACAAGACAGCAACAAAAATATGCAATATGAAAAGATTTCTGGAAACAATCTACAATATCTCCTATTTTGCATTAAATAGGATATTTCCCTTTTTATTTTATTGATTGATTATTATTTTTTTTACATCTTTATTGGAGTATGATTGCTTTACAATGGTGTGTGTTTCTGCTTTATAACAAAGTGAATCAGTTATACATATATATATGTTCCCATATCTCTTCCCTCTTGCGTCTCCCTCCCTCCCACCCTCCCTATCCCACCCCTCTAGGTGGTCATATTATTTTTGATTATTATTACTTTTGGCCTTGCCACACAGCATGTGGGATTTTAGTTCCTCGACTAAGGATAGAACCCACACCCCCTACAGTGGAAGCACGGAGTTCCACTGGACTGCCGGGGAAATCCCTTTTTCTTTTCAAAATAAAATTTTCAGGAATTCATGTTTTTTACCCTTCAACTAGAAGAGCATCACATAGACCAAGAAAACAAACCAAAGGATTGTTCACTGATCAAATAATAACATGAATAATAATCAAAACTGTTTAATTAGATTGTTCCAGACTTTTATAAGGAAAACTAACATCAGAGGGGTTGTTGACACATTTCTTCAATGTTTTCTCGGCGTCAAAGCTCACATCCTGAAAGCTCTCAGGTTCAGAGGTTTGATAAGCTCCACCCTATAGAGTACAAGTTGGGTCTTCAAATCACTATTTAGACAGAAACTATAGACCAGCACCATCCAATAGAAATATAACATGAGCCATGTTCAAAAAAATAAAAGGTGGTGGGCGAAGTAAGTGAAGGGGGTCAGAAAAGGTACAAATTTCTAATTATGAAATAAGTCATGGGGATATAATGTACAGCATGGTGACTATAGTCAATAATGCTGTATTGCATATCTGAAAGTAGCTAGAAGAGTGGATCTTGAAGAAAAACAAAAACAAAAACTGGTGAAATTAATATTAAGAATATTTTAAACTCAGTATATCAAAAATATTATCATTTCAACATGTAATCAATATAAAAATAAAATAATTTTGCTCTTTTTCAAAACTAATCTTTGAAATCTTACATGTGTTTTACACTTTCACCATGTCTCAATTCAGATACTAAATTTTTATTGGAAATACTTGATTTGTATTCAGATTTTATAAAACATACAGTTGCTAAGAAAAATTCATGTACTCTGGTGGTCCCAAGCATACATTAAAAAAAAGTTCTTCAGTAACTGAATCAAGTATAAGTTTTTAAATTTTAATTTTAGATTAAAATTAAATAAACTTAGAAGTTCAGTTTCTCGCTCATCACGGCCACAAGTTTCTGTGCTCAGCAGATACAGGCAGCTCACAGCTACTATACTGAACAGCAAAACACTCCATCAGAGACAAGGGCTTGTAAAAGCCTGAGGTTTTTTTCACCTTTATAACTTTTTCATGCTACTTTTAGAGGTGACCTGTTTTTTCTTCATAAGGATTAATCTGAAGCCTTTAAGTAAAAAGTACCTGTGTTCTTGTTACTGGTGTCAATAAGGAAGCAATGGCTAGAGAAGAAGGGAAGCTTCATGTAAGAGTGAGAGGATGTTTGTAGGCCATCAAAGAAAGAAAAGCAGCCTAACTCTCCAGGGTCTTCTGGACAGAAAGAATGGAGGCCCCCAGAGCAGAAGAATGGGCTTGGAAAGTGACCTTGTTCACTTTCAGACAGGGCTCTTTGTCACAAATGACAGATACTTGATTCAAACTGGCTTTGACAATGAAGGTTCTCTGTGGGCTTAAGGAGCTAAAAAGTCTGCAGGCTCTGTAATGAGAAGCTCAGGCATGGCTGAACCCAGGGGCTCAAATAATATCCTTAGGAATTGATTTATCTCAGTCTCTCAACATCAGTGCCCACTGTACTACTTTCAATCTCAGAGTTTCTCCAACAGTGGCAAGATGGCTGCCAGCTATCCCAACCTCATGTCCTGTTCTTCACATCCCTACCAGAGAGGATGCTTCTTTCCTAAAAGACCCAGCATAAGTCCTAGGGCTGATGGTCATTGTCCTCTGCTTGGGTCACTTGATCATTTTTTAAATAATCCCCAGGCCTGATTGACTTTCCAACCTTGGAGATGGAGCGTTGGATCTGCCCACTCAAACCACATGGACTCAATGAGGGAGCGTGGTTCCCAGGGAAAATCAGGTTGCTGTCACTAGGGAGAGAGAGAAGCGTGCTGGGCAGGAAAAATCTTTTGTATGTCAAATCAAGACGCTTGGCAATGAGGAGGCTAGTTGGTTCTCCCCAAAATGATTATGGTTATTCAGATTTTATGTGGCTTCATTAGAAATGCTGTATCATCTGTCAGGTGTTCCATCTCCTTTTTCCATTAGTCTTTTGGGAGTCCACACCTTTTTCAAGTTACTTAACCTTGAGGAAGTTTTTTAACCTCAGTGTGCTTCAGAGTTTCCATCTGTAAAATGGGGACAATAATAGGACCTACCTATCACATTTATAATAAAAATTAAATAAGCTAATATGTGTGAAATATAAGATAGACAATTTATGAATAGAGTCTGGCAGATGACAAGTTCTAAAAAATTCCACTAAATAAACATGCAAAAATGTGATATTATATACTTCTCTTAGAAGATCCATTGCCTTCTCAAATGAGTTCATATATGGCTCTTTCTGTCAAAGTAGGTTTCAGAGAGAGGAGAGACAACTGAAAATGTTTATTGGATTAATGAATGAATCCTATTGTCAGAGTTAAGGATGTATATACTTTTTTTTTCAAAGGCATACCTATGTCCTTAAATACAGTTTGCCTGTATTGTGATTTCTCTCTTAGGAGGCATATGTCAGAGTTTAATTAAATTTAAACCAGTGCATTCCTCCTGTCAAAGACACTCTGACTCTGGTTAATGTAATGGCACCAATGAACAATCTGGGTATTGTGATCATCACGAGGAATTGTCTCCATCTCTATTCTATTCTTATTGTCCCAATACTTGGTTTAATCAAGTTATAGGAATTATAGTAAATGGGGTTTATCTGGGAAAATACTCCTTGAGAAATCAAGGGACCATCTCCAGTTGCCTCTGCTGGGGAACGCAGGACTCAGTTCCTACTTGGGGGATGAAAACACCCAGACACGGAGGGAGATTGAGGTTACGAATTGCCTGAGACCGAGACTCCTGAAAATGCCGAGTTGATATCTGATGAGAAGGTGAGCCTCAAAATCCTTTTCCGCTGGACACGTTCAATCAATAAAAGCCACCCGCGAAAGGTGATTCAGGGTACAACATGCTTTGCCTTCCCTAAAGGACTAGTCCCCAGTGTCCATCCCTTCCCTCACACCTGGTCTAACATGACCACCCTGAGGCCACTTCACTGCCTAGGCACTGCCTTCAGTAGACCCTTGTCTGTTCCAAGCACATTTGCCACCTGCAAGGACACACATTCACATCCTGGCCCCTCACCACTGTCACACAGATAACGTTATTAGATCACCTCATTCCTCACCCCTCACTGTACCCATACCCTTCCTTAGATAGCTTTGCAGTTCCTTCCACTAGAAATCTTGCTTTGGTCCCACGTGGGCTTACTTTGGCCAGTGGAACATGGACAGAAATGGCAGTGAGTCGGTTCTGAGCCTGCACACAAAGAGGCAGCACACTTTCTGCTTGCTTCTCTTGTGCAGAGTTCTGCCACATCATTCCTCTGGCTCCAGAAGAGTGAAACATGTATGGAACAGAGCCACCCTGGCAAATCAGCGAAACTGTGAGCATGACAATGCATGTTTATTATTAGCCATTGAGATTTGGGCTGCTTTGTTACATAGTATGGCTCAGTTATAGTTGACTGGTAAACGAGCTATCAGCCAAGAGGGAGCAAGGAAGGCTCTGAGAGTCTTGGCCACAGCAGGCGATGTTTTCTGCAGGGGTGGCAGAATTTGTAGCATCATCATTGCAGCCATTCCTTATCCCTCCTTCCTTGCTTTCTGTAATTACAGAATCTAAAAAGTGAAATGCCCAAGTTTCCAGAATGTTTTACAGCTGGGCCATCTGAGCCAGTTCTAGTCAACGACATAGAAGTAGAGATTGGCAGGGGACTCCTGAGAAAACTTTTGCTGTTTGAACACAAGAGAGACTTCCGGTACCGCCCTCCTCCCTCCTTCCTGCCTCGGAGGCAGTCGCGCTGCCTGAGTCCATAGCAGCCAACTTGCAACCAGGAGGTGAGCAGCATGAAGTTGAAAAACCAACAGCTTGAGGAAGGCAGGAAGAAGATGGAAAAATCCGGGGTGCTTGGTGAGATCCAGCAGCAACCAATGCCTATCTCTGGTTTTCTTTTAACGTGAGATACAATCAGTGTCCCTTTTATTTAGACCCCTGTTAGATGGGGTTCTGATATCTAAAGTGAAATGCATTCCCCGATGATATGCCTATTTTCTGGTTGGACTTGGGTCTGGCCCAGTCTGTTTACATCAGAAAGATGATGCTGATTCCTCACTGGGTATTGGAGGAGCTGAGATAGAAGGAAACTCCAAAGGTTTCGTAACCATTGTGGGGAAGGAAAGGGAAGCAGCAGTCTTAGCTTTTGACATCAGATAGGAGTCCCCTAGGAACTGAGACAGGGGAAGCTTTGATTACTTCTCTCTCTGTCCTGACCCATTTGATCCATTAAAATCCAACCCACCCATCATTCTTAGCCTGTTGCATGAAGCTTTCTCAAATTCCATCCAGAATGACTCACTACTTTCTCTGAATTCCTCGAGTTGTTTGTTTGCTTGTTTACTTCAGCCTATGTGTGCCCCTCAGTTGACACATCACACTTGGCTCTGCATGAGTCCAGCTGTGTATGTGTCTTATCTTCCCTACAAGGATAGTGTCTTAGTAGCCCCTGCAGAATCTCTTGTAGAACCTAGTAGACACTGGTCGGCATGCATCAGGCCTTTAGAACTAGTGGTAACTATGGATCAAATAAAATGCATATGAACTTGCTTTATAGCAAGCCTAGCATCACATCCAGGTTTGTGTGTGTATCTGGAAACCTAATTAGGGATTGGCAGCAAAAACAGCTCGGTTTAGGATACCCTCTACTATACAGGAAGCAGATTAAGAAAGAAATGAGGGGACAAAAGAGAGGAGAAGTAAAGAACAATCCAAAGTCACCTCCAAAGAGACCAGAGTCTGTATAATTTATTCCCTTTTGGGAATGTTCCTATCAGAAGTTCTGATGACAAAGAGTCAGCAACCTGGCATGGTTTTGCATTTCTATCCTGTGCCTTAAAATATACATTGGATCGTTTCGACTTTTTAGCGTCCACTTTAGTTCAAAAGAAGAGGGAAACTTTAATCTTGGCAGTGCCTGAACTCATAGTTAAGAAGTGAGGTGAAAAAAGAATTTGATATGATTTAACGCTATTGTAAGTGATACTAATATACATTGGATCGTTTCGACTTTTTAGCGTCCACTTTAGTTCAAAAGAAGAGGGAAACTTTAATCTTGGCAGTGCCTGAACTCATAGTTAAGAAGTGAGGTGGTGCGGTCTCGGACTAGGTTCCCCAGAAGCAGGGCAAATGGCTTATGTGGGAAGTGATTCCAGGAAACACAGGGGAGATTGTGGAAATGACAGTGATGGGAAGGAAGCAAACATGGGTGGGTTAATGAGTAAGTTACACCTGTGTGTACCTGGATCTTGGTCCTGGCAGGGGGCTCTGTGTAGACCCCACCTCCAAATTGTTCCACTATGTAAAAAAAGTCACTAAACCAGTGTTGGAAGAAAATATTATTTTTATAAAAAGCTTTGGTTGATAGGCTTGGAGTTACTTTTTTTGGTTCCTTATAATTGTCTAAACTTTACATATTTTCCATGATGAACTTGCATCACTTTTATAAGTTCCTCACAAAATCTTTGAGAAAACATGTCACTCATTACCAATAATGATTCCAAAATAATTTTGCTGACTTGACCCATCCGAGTCTCTGCTGTTAACTTCTGTTTAGCTCAAGGGTACCAGCTCCCAGGAGGTTAGCATCCTCAGCTCTGTCCTCCTCATTCCCCAAGATGTCCATGTCACACTCCCTCCCACCAGTATGCATTCATTCTTTTAAGAAAATATAGAGGCCCCGCTGTGTGCCGGGCACTGCCCTAAGCACTAAACAAAACCAGACATTGTCCCAGCCCTCATGGAAGGAACTAATAAAATAAAGCAAAATTTAAAGATTCTGTCTTTCAAAAGCACTGTGCAGGAGTGTTTTTTTGTGGGAATTCTATGAGGTCCCAGTTCTCCAGGAAACTATAGTAGGAGATTTAGATCCAATGGGGAAGCTGCCCTTTGGAAGTGAGGTTGAACCTAAGATCTGAAGGGTGCAGAGGAGTTAACCGGGAAAATGTTAATTGCATTTCTAATGTGCGCATGGGGTCATCATGTTGGGGTCTTGGGACGCTACGTTCAAACCTCTGTCCTCAAAGACATAGCCATCTAATTGTCAGCCTACAATCAAGTTTCCTAAAATAACAGAGAGAAAAAAAAACAAAACAAAACATTGTTGGATCAAGTCCCCCCACTGTCTATAGGAACATGTGAGAGTTCAAAGGAAGAGGTAATCAATAAGGTGAAGTAGACAGGAAAGCCTCTTTGGAGGAAATGTAGCTTGGGTTCAGGTTTTATGCCAGCAACACGGAAAGGTTCCCACGGAAGGGGAACAGCACACACAAATGCTCAGAGAGCTCCATGTCAGGGATCCTTCTATTGAACGGTGAGATGACCAGCAAGATGGGAGTATCAGATAGGTATTAAGTGGAAGAGATGGCCTGTCCTTGGAAGCCGGGTAAAGATTCTTGGACTTGATGTGATGGGAACTAAGGAGCAAAGACTGCCAAAAGGCAGGCATTACCTACAGGAGGATTGATGCCGCTGACTTTACCCCTGGGAAGAAGGGGAGCCAGAGGGGCTGGCCACAGTGATCCAGACAGCAAGAGAGAGTCTGACAAGGAGGACCTTCTTCCTTGTATCCATGGTAAACTAGGATTTAAGAGGTTCACGGAATTTTTAGCTTCTGAAAAAGAAATTTCTATTAGAAAGGGAAACATCATTGCATTACTTGGTAGAATTGGTCTCATCTCATTTATTTTATCCATCTTTCTCTTATATCCGAGAAAATATACTGAAGCCCAGCCAATTTCTTTCCTTTCCCAGAAGCTCTGCACAGGAAGGAAACCATATTTGCAAGTCATCTGGGACTCAGCCCTCCTGGAGCACACCCATGGAGTGGGAGACCCCACTCCTGCTCTAAGGAACACCTCTTCCTGATCTGTAACCTTCCTGACTCACAAAAGTTGCTGCCAGGGGCTTCCCTGGTGGCACAGTGGTTGACAGTCTGCCTGCCGATGCAGGGGACACGGGTTCGTGCCCCGGTCCGGGAAGATCTCACATGCCGCGGAGCGGCTGGGCCGATGAGCCATGGCCGCTGAGCCGGCGCGTCCGGAGCCTGTGCTCCGCAACGGGAGAGGCCACAACAGTGAGAGGCCTGTGTACCGAAAAAAAAAAAAAAAAAAAAAAAAGATGGTTGCTGCCAGCCGTGGTGGGATGGGAGCGAGGGCAGGAAGTATAGGTCATGCTGACAAAGGGTCTTCATTGCTGGAGGGAGCTGCAGAGGCATAAGGGCGGGGCTGAGGGATCTCTTCCCTAGCAGAGGCTGGTGGACCAAGCGGTGCCCATTCTGCCCCATTGCTTCCCATGACCAGCAGTTCCTCTGGCTAGATCATACCTTTTTAGGCCATTTTCTACCATGTCCCCCTATTGAGATAGCCCCTCCTGTGTTCTAGATCTCTCCAGGAAAGGCGAGTTTCTAAGTTCTACGGTGTTCTGTCTTAGTGAACACTTAAAGGGCCTTTTGAGCAACAGTAGAGGAATCAGCTATACCCCTGCTTCAGCGCACACTGTAAATCCCCAATCAGGACAGCGCTAGAATTTTCTATACGGGACACATTAACGGTGGCAATCTGGAACTTCATTCAAAACTCTATTTGCCTACAAACATGCTGTTTGTATTTTGATTTTATGTTTACTGGGGCAGCACATGGAAGTAATGGGGTACGACGGTCCACAGCTTCCAAGCTTGTTCCTGATACCACCCCTGAGCCCTACAACTAGGCTTCTTTTCAGTTACAGACTCTCATAAAAGTCCTACACCCTCATCTGTACTTTCACACCAAGGACAGACAGAGGCTTGCATGCAGAAATCATTTACAGTGAATAAATTGGTCAATTAATTATGTAAGTTCCCTACAGAGCTGGCTACTGCCTTCTCGTGGGAAGGTGAACACCTGCTGAGAAGGTTCTCAGGAATCAGCTTATGCCCAAACACCCCACCCAGAACAGACCTTTCAGCTCCCTCCCTGGGGCTTCTCTCAGAAACAGGAGTTTTTCTGGATCTCTGACGCCCTCTAGTGGCTGTCTCAGGCTGAAATCCTGCCTAAAGTCAGCAGCCGTTCCACCTCCTCCTAAAAATACGACCAGCCCTGAATTTAAAAAGAAAGGAAGAAAAAACACATATCCTTTCTTCTGCTTCTCCTAAGTGCAAAAAAGAAAATTTAGGGATGTCTAGCTTCTGACACCGTCAAGGTTCTCCTGGCCTCTTAACATTGCCCTGTTTGGTTTGTGTTTTAAAGCTTTGATAGCATCTTGCTGCCTGCTCTGTACCCCAAATGGCTTTCCCCTTGCCCCCAATATATACTTTATTTGGTCTTTATGTTTGTTTCAGAGCATCACTGAGTGTCTTTTTCTCAAAAAAAAAAAAAGAAAGAAAAGAAAAGAAAAGAAAGAAACACAGGAATGGCTTAACTGTATCCTTTAAGTTGAGGAGGGCAGATTTCCCTGCCCGACACACCAAGGTGCCCTCGCAAAGCCTCTGTGTGATTCCAAGAGCCAGGGGCATCACAGTGAGCCTTGGCAGGACCAGGGATGCTGCTGTCTTTTTTGACTTTGGTAGGTAGGTGTGGTTTGAAATTGGCTACATTGGTCATTTTTATGAATTGATTTTTACAAACCCATGGGAAGTGTTCCTAATATAAATAGCCTGCATTATTCTTGTATCACCTTCATCTGATCCCTAGGAGCGCTAAAGAAAAGCCCATCACACTTACCTGGCCTTCAGCCCGAAGCAGACAAATAAGCCACTGGCCAGGATGAGACTGGAGGAGAAGGAGACAGCACATCTGCTAACACTTCTATTCCCTTGGCTGAAAGGAAAAGACGAATATTTGCTGGGCTTTTTCTGTGTACTGACCATTAAGTATCTCATCTAGTGGGGCAGGTATGACCATCTCCATTTTACAGATAAGGACATTGAGACACAGAGTTAAATGGTTTTCCCAAGATCACACAACTATGTAAGAGGCAAGGTTAAGATTCAAACCTGGTTCTGACTCTCTTTAAGGCCCACTCTTTACCCAACTCTTGCCTCTTATCTTACTTAGCTTTGGGTTCCAGGTTCTTGCCTCAGAGTCTGTGAATGGTGCCTTCTGGAGTTGAGCAGTGTGCAGCCTGCAGGTCTGTCCAGAGTGGCTCAAATTTGGATTAGCTTGAAACCCTCCCATGACCAGATTCTAAGCCTGGCCTGAAAACTAGAGTCTTGCTGCTCAAAGTGTGGTCCCCAAAACTGCAGCATCAGTGATACCTGGGAGCTTCTTAGAAATGCAAATTAGTGGGCCCCACCCCAGACCCAGTTAATCACAAACTTCAAGGTTTGAGATTAGAAGTGTATACCCAGCTCTTCTCAGCTTTGATGTGCACTCAGGTCACCTGGGGGTCTTGTTAAATGCAGATTCTGATTCAGGAAGGCTGAGGAGATGGTGCTGAGCTTCTGCTTCTCTAACCAGCTCCCAGGCAATGCCAACACCGTGAGCTACATTTGGAATAACATGCCCCTAGATCAATAATTCTCCAACTTGAGTCTGCATTCAAATCACATGGAGGGTTGGTAAAACAGATTACTGGGGCCCCATCCCAAGAAATTCTGATTCAGAGGGTCTGGGATGGGGCCCAAGAATTTTCTTTTCTAACAAGTTCCCAGGTGATGCCGGTATAGGGACCCTATAGAGAACCACCATTCTAGCTTATAAGAACTTCCTTCAGTTAGACAATTAACCCCATACCTTTTGGCTTTGCATTTTCATGAGGCCCTACTTAGTCCTCAAATCCTGGCATCCTGGCATCTTAGAGCTGAAAATAACTTCATAGACCAAAGGCAAAGCCAGGATGAAGCAGCCAGACTTACTCTATTCAATGTTGTTCCTCTGCATCCTGCTGGCTCTGAAGCTCCATAAATTTTCCAGCGTCTAGCAATTACAGTGTTTATGGTGAGCTCTGCATTTCAGGCCAGTTTTGTAAGCACTTGAATCCCTATCAGACACATATGTCATTGGCAAAATCCATAAAAACTCAGGGCCCTCCTACCTCACGGCTCTGTGAAAAGAGGGCTTTGGAAAAAACCAGCAGCCAGGCTGGCAGCCATGGTGGTGAGAAAACGCAGCAGCTAGCAGGCAAACCCAGACAAGGTGATTCAGCACAGAGGCCCTGGAACAAAGTAATAAACCAGGGTACTGACGGCTACTGGCACTCACATTCTGCTGGGCAGCCCTGAGAAGGTCATTTACTCTCTGTGCCAGAGAAGATGCTTTTCCTTAAGGTAAACAATACTCTCATTCAAGGAAATACATGCAAGAGGTGGTCTCATGTAAGGACTTAGATCAGTTAGTTTCTGTTACCTGACGAATCACCCAATACTTAGAACAACCATTTATTAATGCTCATGAATATTTGAGAAAAAGTAGTACTGTATATTTTCTTGAAGCCTAGGCTTGGAACTGGCATGCCATCACTTCCACCACATTCTATTGGCCAAAGCAAGACCCAAGACCAGTCCACTGCTGGATGGGAGAAGCTGTAACATCACATAGTAAAGATATAGAGGAAGGTGGGGTTTATGGCCATTTTGCAATCTACCACAGAAGAGTTTTCTGAGTTTGGGAGACCCTGAGACAAAGATTCCAAAGCCAGTGGTTTCAATGGTTACTTGGAAAGTGAAGAAAATACTGGTAGGGGCGTAGGGTTTGAGACCCAGAGGAAAGCATCTGGTGAAGTGTGCGTAACCCGGCCAGCCAGCACTCTCATAGATGGAGCTTAATTCCACTGGAAAACTCTGGGAGTGTTAGACACATGCCTTTTTGTTATCCTACCTGAGAGAAAGAACTAAGATATCTATACATCAATTCCTAGCAGTCATTTGTTGAGGACTGCTCCTAGGGCACACGGGTTCCCCGTTACTTCAGCCTCCCAGACTGGGCAGAGTGGTCCCAGAGGTATGCAGGTCCTGGTAGCTGTGCACCGAAGATGTAAGTGTAGGGAGATATAGGGACACCAACAGTAACTCCTGCAGTGCAATGGTGATTAAAAAAAAGAAGAAAAAAAACCCTCAAGCTTTGGTTTTAAGTTCTTCTTGTAATAACATCTTTTCTTCCCTGTTTTAAAGTCTATTTGCTTTATTTGAGGTGACGCCTCATTTCTTTTTCTGGCAAAGGTTGGAACACTAGATAGCGTCATATCAAGTTGTCCTGCAGCTCCAGAAACAAAATGGAACTGAACAATTCACAGCATGAGTTGAGAACAAAGAGTCGTGTCTGCTGTAGCAGTGGTGGACCACTTCAGCTCTACCAAGAACATCACTCTGTCTGAACTTGCCCTGTGCAGCAACATCACAAACCATGGGGGGCCAAAGCACAAAGGGCAGGCAGAGGTCACTGACATTTTCTAAGGTATGGGATTCCCAAAATCCCTGTAAGGAAGCAGTAGGCAGAATGAAACTTTCTACCCCCAGAAAGGTCTTTGAACTGTATGAAAATTGGGCTGAAAGGAAAAACACTAAACTTATAGTAGAGATTTATTTTGGGAGGTGGGAGTGGAGAGGGGATAGTAAATGATGTTGAAAGTGAGGGTTCAAGTTATTTAACATTTTATTTTAAATATTTACCACAAATGAGACAAAATGTCAGCATTGACCAATTCTTTGTAATAGATACTAGGTAGTTGCCATATTATCATCTCCTTTACTTTTTCTTAAATTTCAAAAAAGCGTGTTGGGGGCAAGGCGGGGTGGGGGCAGAGGATGTTCTCCTGTAATTAGCAAGGTCTGGTAGGCTTATAGAAGTAACACTGATCTGTTTCTTGAGTAACATTTGATAAATACTTCCCCTTACTGAACCTTCATTTCCTTGTTCATAAAATGAAGATAATAATAGTAGCAACATCAGGGGCTTGTTGTAAGCCTCAGATGATATACCCTACTGCCCAACATGGTACCCCAAAGGAAGTGGTCCCTCAGAAAATGCTCACTGCTCCCTTTATCCCTCCCCTGATTCACAGCATGGATTAGGATCCCCTCACATGGAGTCAAACAAGACAATTGGCTAGTTATCTAGATAAGGCTAGAAACAGAAAAATCTTAAATAAAGCCTTATCCTGACTCCTCTGAGTCCAGGGACAGCGTTGGTCTAAGAAAAAATAAAAAGAAAACCCTTGCGGGAATGGCTAGAGAGAGACAACCCCCGCTTGTGGAAACAGGGCTTCTGGAATTTATCAATAAGTATTTTCTAAATTTTCTCAAGGCTTTAAAATCTTCTACCTTGAAGGGGCACTAACCTAATTCTAGAACAGACCTAGGTGCCTTGGTAGGACTTGTAAAGAGATACTCCTTTCTCCTTTGAGTGTAATGAGGATTCTTGATTTTTTTATACAAATTAGAGAAAGCCCATAGCCAGCCTTAACAACACAGAATACCATGAGGAAAAGAGAGAGAGAGGGACATAATGGGCCAGTAAGAGTGGAAGATATGGAATGTGATCTATTAAATGAGGAGTTAGAGCCTGACCTCTAGGAGAGAAGGCTTCTCTGGCCTCTCTACATCTTGCCTGGGAAGCTGAGGGAAGTCTTAGAAGGGAATGCAGCATTCCTCGGAGTCTTGTTTTATCTGGGATTCTCTGAATCTGGAAAAGATTGTCCTTAAGCACAGACTGAGAAGCCATTGGTCTGGGCTTGCTCTGTGCAAGGGTTACAAATAATCTCAGTCTTCTCTACACTTCAGGGTCTGCAGGAGGGGTGTGTGTGTGTGTGTGTGTGTGTGTGTGTGTTTGTGTGTGTGTGTGTTGTGTACAGGGCTTCCCATCCATTCTGTATCAGTTACCTATTACCACAACAGTGCTGCATAATAAACTGTCCCAAAATTTGTGACTTGAAACAATAACTGTTTCTTTAGCTCATGAATCTGAGGCTTGCAATTGGGACTGAGTTGAGCTAGGATGTTCTGGTTTCAGTTGGGCAGACATTCTCTAAAAAGAAAGAAAATGCTAAAAGAAGAAACCCTAGAACATCAAAATCAAGGAAATACAGTAACCAAAATTATGAGTAAAGACAATAGAATTGCCTTTTATTCTTGAGACTTCTAAATTATATTTGATGGTTGAAGAAAAAATTATAACATTGTCTGATGTGGTTATCAAAGTAAGTAGAGGAAATGTTTAAGAAAACTATATTATGAACAGGAGGATAAATGGACATGAAGAGAGGTAAGATTGTCTACACTTCATTCAAATGGGTAAAATGATGACAACAGTAGACTGTGATAAGTTATATATATACCTAGAGCAACCATTAGAAAAAAACTACACAAAGAGATACACTGTTGATGAACACTACAGATAATTCAAATGCAATTCTAAAAAAAAATGTTTAAGTAACTCATATGAAGGCAAAAAATAAATCATAAATGAAAAACAGAGAATAAACAAAAGAAAAATAAAATGGCAAACTTAGTCCCTAATATATCAATAAGTACATTAAATTTAAATGATCTAAATATACCAGTTAAAAGACCTTGGCAGAATGAATTAAAAAACATAATCCAAATGTATATCATCTACAAGAAACTCACTTAAAATATAACAGTACACACAAGTTGAAAGTAAAATGATGGAAAGAGATATATCAATCATGCAAACAATAATCAAAGGAAAGCAGGAGTGGCTAATGAATGACAGACAAAGTAGACTCCAGAGCAAAGAAAATTACCAGAGTCAGAGAGAGAGATTATATACTGATGAGAGGGTCAATCCACAAAGCAATGCTCAGTGTGTATCCACAAGGCAACAGAGATGCAAAATATGTGAAGCAAACCTGATAAAAGTGAAAGAAGTATAATCCACAATTATAATTTCAGACTCCAACACCTCTCTTTAAATATTTGATAGAACAACTAGACACAAAAATTGGCAAAGATACATGAGAGTTCAGCCACACCATCAACCAACAGGATCTAATCAACATCTATAGAAGCATCCCCCCAACAATAGCAGAGTACACGTTCTTTTCAAGTGCCCACAGAACATAGAGAGACCATTTCCTGGGTCATAAAACAAACCTCAACAAATTTAAAAGAATTGAAATCATACGCAGTGTGTTCTATCACAATGGAATCAACCTAGAAATCAAGTCACTCTCCTTGTTCAAATTTATTTGTAAAATGAAATTGACAAAACCTGCCACAGTTATCTGCCAGAGTTGATAGTAGAGGCAAATTAACATTAACTGAAGAAGAAACTTTACAAATATAAGAACCAAGTCTATATATAAATATTAGGCATTTGAAATCTTTCATTATATAACTAGATGCCTCAAAGTCCATCTATCCTGGTAGTTCAGGAACATAATTACCTCACTAAGACTAACAGCTAATTTCATTTTCATCATCAGTCTTTAATCCCTGCAATATAATCAAAGAACGATCTTGGACAAGAGAAGAGAAAAAACCGATCTCTTTTCCAGTCCTATAACTCACTCAAGAGCCAGGAATATGCCAACAGTTTCCCTTCCTGCTGCAAAGGATATTGTCAAATAACCTCTCCTAGTCTGTGTCATAGAGCACAGACCACTTAAAGATATTTTAATACCTTTTACTATTTTGGTTTGAAGAGATTGCACAGAGTTTATTTCCTGGCGTTTATGTGAGAGGAAAACCATTTGACTATTTATAGCCTAAGGAGACAGAAAGGATAAAGCACATTTTGGTTATCATTGCTTTGGGGACAGAGGGTAGGGATTATTTAATCTATTGGAAGAATTTGGAACTACTGGGAGGCTTTATGCAGCAATTAACTTTCAGTTATTCAAATATCTGGATGAGTTTCAATTATTTCTAAACTAGCTTTTTCAATGAAAGGATGTATAAGCTCATTTAACAGGAAATTTAATAGGAGTTGGTTGATCCAGAATCTCAATATTGTTATCTGGAGCTTAGGTTCTCTACAGTCCTTGGCTTTGCTATTCACATGGTTGGTTTCATTTTTTTAAGTTGTCCAAGGGACAATGGTGGATTCATCTGCCTTCATTCAATTATGGAAAGAGAGAATAGCTTGCTCTTAAAAGCAAGGCAGAACTTCCCCAGATGACACCAACAGCCCTCTCATCACATGTCATTGGCCAGAAATGGGTCACATGACTTTTCACAACCAATCACAGACAAGGGGGGGGGTGAGATAACTCTTAATCCAATCAGATTCACTCCTGAAGCTGATGGGATTCCTCTAAGTCATATGGGGTACACGAGGATGGGACATCTGAAAAAGAGAGTTTCTGTTAGGAAGGAAAAAGGAGATAATGGGTGCTGTGTGGGCAGCTGGCACTCAGTAACTCTAAGTATGTTTCTAGGAGCAGAAAACTCAAACAGACTATAACAATGAAGTGACCTGATTGTCTCACTGAACTGAAGGAGGCCACAGCTGGCAAGGCTTGATCCAGCAGATCAAATAATGCCATCAGGACCTGGCTTCCCCCTCTCTCTGTGCTCTGCAGTACTGGCCCCTTCCTCCACATAGTGGTCTCCTGCCGATGAAAAGCTACTGCAGATTTGAAGCTTGAATTGCTCAACATGGTGGGTTGGGGGAGGGGTGGAAGAAAGAAACCAATTCTAATAGTTCCAGTAAAAGACTCTTCCTTTTGCCAGAATACTCAAAAAATAGCTCTTCATATCTCATTGGCTTTGATGGGGGCATGCACCCAACCTAAACCAATTACTGTGGCCCTGCAGTGGAATAGTTTGTCTAGTTTAATTCCAATCATAATCTCTGTGTGTAAGGGTGGGCCAACAGCAGTAAACAACAACAACAACAGCAATAACAAAAAACATGCACTAAATCCATTGGTTTAACCCAGTAAGATTTATTTCTTGCATTCATTCAATGTGGGTGGACAGAGTGACTCTAATCGACACAGTTATTCAGGAACCCATGTTCCTTTTAAATGCAACTTTGCCCTGGACATCAGAGCCGATGTGAAAAATAAATGAAGAGGTGGAGAGAGAGACATGCTCTTGCCCCTCATTTGGCATCCACAGCCATGACAGAAATGTGACTTCATTCACTCCTGCGCTGTGACCACTTTGTCTTAACTCAGTCAAAGGGCCTAAATGACATATTTCTGAGAACTCTGATGCTAAATGGTGAAAATATAGGGTAAGGTTTGACTTTTCTAATTTTGCATCTTTCTTCAAACTAACTGTGAAGCTTTATGTAAGTCAAATTCTTGGGCCCTTGTTTTCTTATTTCTGAAAGGAAATAAAGTTGTGTAACCTTGGGCAAGTTACCTTATTTCTGTGTCAGCTTCCTCATCTGTAAACCCCTCATTTGAAGTCAATACTACTTTACTCATAAGGTTGTGTATGAGTCTTCTAGGGCTGCCATAACAAAGTATCACAGAGTGGGTGGCTTAAGCAACACAAATGTATTTCTCAATTTATGGAGCCTAGACATCTGAGATTAAGGTGTCTGCGGGGTTGTTCCTCCTTGGTTTGAAGATGACCATCTTCTCTCTGTGTCTTTACATGGTCTTTACTCTGTGCATGTCTGTGTCCTTGATTGCCTCTTCTTGTGAGGATACCAGTCATATTGGATTAGAGCTTATCCTAATGACCTAATATTACCTCTTTAAAGACCCTATCTCCAACTACAGACATTCTGAAACTGGAGGATAGGATTTCAACATGTAAATGTGGGGGAGGGAGACACAATTCAACCCATCATAAGTTGATATGAGGCTTAAATAATTTAGCACATGTTAGGGCTTAAATCTATATAGTAGAGATATGCACTTAACATGAGCTATAACAATTATCTTATTTTTTTACAGTAGTAGCAATACATGTAGTAGCAGTGGTATATGAAGTAGTATTAGCATCCCTAGAAGCAATACAGAAAAGGGAAAACGGCTCATTACAAAGGAAAGGGAAAGATACACTTTATTTATTTATTTTAACATCTTTTTGGAGTATAATTGCTTTACAATGGTGTGTCAGTTTCTGCTTTATAACAAAGTGAATCAGTTATACATATACATATGTCTACATATCTCTTCCCTCTTGCATCTCCCTCCCTCCCACCCTCCCTATCTCACCCCTCTAAGTGGCCACAAAGCACCGAGCTGATCTCCCTGTGCTATGCGGCTGCTTCCCACTAGCTATCTATTTTACATTTGGTAGTGTATATATGTCCATGACACTCTCTCACTTTGTCACAGCTTACCCTTCCCCCTCCCTGTATCCTCAAGTCCATTCTCTAATAGGTCTGCATCTTTATTCCCATCTTGCCCCTAGCTTCTTCATGACCTTTTTTTTTACATTCCATATACATGTGTTAGCATACGGTATTTGTTTTTCTCTTTCAGTGGTAGTTTGATAGGGATTGCATTGAATCTGTAGATTGCTTTTGGTTGTACAGTCATTTTCACAATGTTGATTCTTCCACTCCAAGAACATGGTATATCTCTCCATCGATTTGTATAGTCTTTAATTACTTTCATCAGTGTCTTATAATTTTCTGCTTACAGGTCTTTTGTCTCCTTAGGTAGGGTTATACCTAGATATATTATTCTTTTTGTTGCAATGGTAAATGGGAGTATTTTCTTAATTTCACTTTCAGATTTTTCATCGTTACTGTACAGGAATGCAAGAGATTTCTGTTCATTAATTTTGTATCCTGCTACTTTACCAAATTCATTGATTAGCTCTAGTAGTTTTCTGGTAGCATCTTTAGGATTCTCTATGTATAGTATCATGTCATCTGCAAACAGTGACAGTTTTACTTCTTCTTTTCCAATTTGGATTCCTTTTATTTCCTTTTCTTCTCTGATTGCTGTGGCTAAAACTTCCAAAACTATGTTGAATAATAGTAGTGAGAGTGGCAGTCTTGTCTTGTTCCTCATCTTAGTAGAAATGGTTTCAGTTTTTCACCATTCAGGACGATATTGGCTATGGGTTTGTCATATATGGTCTTTATTACGTTGAGGAAAGTTCCCTCTATGCCTACTTTCTGTAGGGTTTTTATTATAAATGGGTGCTGAATTTTGTCAGAAGCATTCTCTGCATCTATTGAGATGATGGTTTTTCTCCTTCAATTTGTTAACATGGTGTATCACATTGATTCATTTGCATATATTGAAGAATCCTTGCATTCCTGGGATAAACCCCACTTGATCATGGTGTATTATCCCTTTCATGTGCTGTTGGATTCTGTTTGCCAATATTTTGTTGAGGAGTTTTGCATATATGTTCATCAGTGATATTAGCCTGTAGTTTTCTGTCTTTGTGATGGAGCTAGGAGGTCTCTTGTGGACCAGTGTCCTGAACTTGGCTCTCCCACCTCAGTGGCACAGCCCTGACACCTGGCTGGAGCACCAACAGCCTTTCATCCACACGGCTCAGAATAAAAGGGAGGAAAAAAAGAAAGAAAGAAAGAATAAGATAAAATAAAGTTATTAAAATAAAAACTAAGAATAATTATTAAGAAAAAAAATTTTTAAGTTAAAAAAAGCACAAAAATCAGACAGACAGAACCCTAGGACAAATGGTAAAAGCAAAGCTATACAGACAAAATCACACACAGAAGCATACACATACACACTCACAAAAAGAGAAAAAAGGGAAAAAAATATATATATACATCATTGTTCTGAAAGTCCACCTCCTCAATTTGGGATGATTCTTTGTCTAATCAGGTATTCCACCAATGCAGGGTACATCAAGTTGATGGTGGAGATTTAATCCGCTGCTCCTGAGGCTGCTAGGAGAGAGTTCCCTTTCTTTTCTTTGTTTGCACAGCTCCTGGGGTTTAGCTTTGGATGTGGCCCCTCCTCTGCGTGTAGGTCACCTGAGGGCATCTCTTCTTCACTCAGAAAGGACGGGGTTAAAGGAGTAGCTGATTCAGGGGCTCTGGCTCACTCAGGGTGGGGAGAGGGAGGGGCACGGTGTGTGGGGTGAGCCTGCGGCAACAGAGGCCAGTGGGACGTTGCACCTGCCTGAGGCACGCCATACGTTCTCCCGGGGAAGTTGTCCCTGGATCACGGGACT
This sequence comes from Neophocaena asiaeorientalis asiaeorientalis, assembly GCF_003031525.2. Taxonomy (NCBI): domain Eukaryota; kingdom Metazoa; phylum Chordata; class Mammalia; order Artiodactyla; family Phocoenidae; genus Neophocaena; species Neophocaena asiaeorientalis. Next base: position 5,386,043 of record NW_020185334.1, on the reverse strand, counting down.
CTGGCAGTGGCGGGCTGCACAGGCTCCTGGGAGGGGAGGTGTGGAGAGTGACCTGTGCTCGCTCACAGCCTTCTTGGTGGTGGCAGCAGCAGCCTTAGTGTCTCATGCCCGTCTCTGGAGCTCCTTTAAGCAGCGCTCTTAATCCCCTCTCCTCACACACCAGGAAACAAAGAGGCAAGAAAAAGTCTCTTGTTTCTTCGGCAGCTCCAGACTTTTCCCGGACTCCCTCCCGGCTAGCTGTGGCACACTAGCCCCCTTCGCGCTGTGTTCATGCCACCAACCCCAGTCCTCTCCCTGGGATCCGGCTGAAGCCCGAGCCTCAGCTCCCAGCCCCCGCCCATTCTAGCGGGTGAGCAGACCAGCCTCTCAGGCTAGTGAGTGCTGGTCAGCACCAATCTTCTGTATGGGAATCTCTCCACTTTGCCCTCCGCACTCTGTTGCCGCTCCGCCACCCGCAGTCTCCGCCCTTGTAGGTGCTTCCTAGTGTGTGGAAACCTTTCCTCCTTCACAGCTCCCTCCCACATGTGCAGGTCCCGTCCCTATTCTTTTGTCTCTTTTCTTTTTTCTTTTGCCCTACCAAGGTACATGGGGAGTTTCTTGCCTTTTGAGAGGTCTGAGTCCTTCTGCCAGCATTCAGTAGATGTTCTGTAGGAGTTGTTCCACGTGTAGATGTGTTTCTGATATATTTGTGGGTAGGGAGGTGATATCCACATCTTACTCTTCTGCCACCTTGAAGCTGTCCGAATGATACACTTTAAGTAGAAGTGAGATGCACGAGGATAGTATTTGTATCACAAAATTGCAGTTTCCCAAAAAGTTTCAGAATTTGTACAGAAACACAAAAGACTCCAAATAGCCAAAGCAATCTTGAGGACGAAAAACGGAGCTGGAGGAATCAGGCTCCCTGACTTCAGACTATACTACAAAGCTACTGTAATCAAGACAGTATGGTACTGGCACAAAAACAGAAATATAGATCAATGGAACAGGATAGAAAGCCCAGAGATAAACCCACACATATATGGTCACCTTATCTTTGATAAAGGAGGCAGGAATGTACAGTGGAGAAAGGACAGCCTTTTCAATAAGTGGTGCTGGGAGAACTATAGATCTATTTACAATAGCCAGGAGATGGTAGCAACCTAAGTGTCCATCATCGGATGAATGGATAAAGAAGATGTGGCACATATATACAATGGAATATTACTCATCATAAGAAGAAACGAAATTGAGTTATTTTTAGTGAGGTGGATGGACCTAGAGTCTGTCATACAGAGTGTACTAACTCAGAAAGAGAAAGACAAATACCATATGCTAACACATATATATGGAATCTAAGAAAAAAAATGTCATGAAGAACCTAGGGGTAAGTCGGGAATAAAGAGACAGACTTACTAGATAACGGACCTGAGGATATGGGGAGGGGGAAGGGTAAGCTGTGACAAAGTGAGAGAGTGGCATGGACATAAATACAGGACAAAACGTAAAATAGATAGCTAGTGGGAAGAAGCCGCATAGCACAGGGAGATCAGCTCGGTGCTTTGTGACCACCTAAAGGGGTGAGATAGGGAGGGTGGGAGTGAGGGAGATGCAAGAGGGAAGAGATATGGGGACATATGTATATGTATAACTGATTCACTTTGTTATAAAGCAGAAACTAACACACCATTGTAAAGCAATTATACTCCAATAAAGATGTAAAAAAGAAAAGAAAAGAAAAAAAATTCCAGTTTCCATGGCTGTGTAACATATTGTGTCAAAATGTGGTGGCTTAAACCAACAATATTTATTTTCTTCAAGAATCTGCAGTTTCAACAGTGCCCAAGAGAAACAGCTCATTCAATTGTATTTGTCATTAGCTGGAGCAGCTCAAAGTCACTTTCTTGTCAATGCCAGCTGTCAGCTGGGATCTCAATTGAACACCTATATAGGGTCCCTTCACGTAGCCTGAGCTTCCTCACAGCATGGTGGCTGTGTTCCAAGCACCCTGAAAGGAAGTGGAAACATAGTGCCTTTTAAGACCTAGCCTCAAAAGTCACTCAAAATGGCTTTGGTTGCGTTCTACCCATCAAGGCTTTCATAGACTGTCCACGTTCAAGAGAAGGGAACATGAACTGATGGAAGATGGAAAGTTCTGGAAAAGTATGTAGTCCTGGAAATATTGTTATGGTCATTTTTGAAAAATATAATCCTCCACTCATCCCTACATTCCCACACAGAGAACCTCCTTCTGGGTTGGATCCTTATACAATGTTGCTCAATTCCCAGGAAACTGAAGATAAAATGACACACTTGGTAGGAAACTTTTAAGAGCTTTGTAAAAGAGAACTCCTCAAATACAGGTTTGGCGTATAGCACAATCCTCTTCCAACTAGGCACACATAGAATGCAGGTTGATTTTCTGATTTCCCAGATGATTTTTTTTTAATGATTCTAGACACACTCATGTCCCAACCCTGCACAGGGAATTCAGACTTTCCTTTGTAAAATGAAGACTGGAGATAAGAAGATCCACAATGCCCTTATCAGCTCTAATATTCTATGGAAACAGGAGAAAAATAGAATGAATTAAGAAAATTTAAAAGCACTATGCTGGGTCCATCAAAGGGAGAAGCCGAGCTGTTGCTTGCTTTATATTTGAAGGCTGTGCATGGTTTTCATGATGGCAATAATAATTTATTGACAAAATGCTTTTATTGAATTGCCTTTACTGAAGAGGCCTTGCATGGTTTTTCACCAACTTGCTACAATTAAAAGCAGCAGTAAACAGAGCCTTTCTATTTAGATTGAAAAGCAGCAATTAAGCTTGCTCAGCTATAAATAGGAGGCAGCTTCACATCTACCACCCCAAATGCACACATTAAAGACTCCAGTCCCAGATGCCCCCAATTTATTTTCACAGGACAAACCAATAAATTGTCAAACCCTGACCTGAAAGCTGACAATTTCTTAGAAAATGGAAGTAGGTAAATTATGCATAATTCTAGATAATTACTGGGATGTCCATGAAGCCAGGAAATCAGTACCCGTGCTGGAGATCTAAATTTACAGGCATCTAGTTTTTTCATTTTATCATTATCAAACCATGTTTTGCCTTGGGTGGCTGTCAGGGCTGGCTCTCCTTTGCCTGAGAGGCATAGATGAAAATAATGGATTTAAGAGTTAGGGAAAGGAAGATAGAAAATAAAAAGTTCTTTCACAAGATTCCCATTAGTTCAAGTAATTCAGTAAAGAGACCAGAACATGGGCAGAGTTGAATACTTTTTAATAAAAAGAAAACAAAACTGCAAGTGCCACTAATCCCATTTATAAACTATAGATACTGAGTTTTCAGAGATGTGAAGGCATTTGATTCAACCGCCTCATTTTCCGCAGGAGGAAACCAGAGGCTCAGGAAGCCACATGTATTGTCCAAGGTCACAGAACTTGACAGTGGCAGAGCTGGAACACAATAGCTTTCCTGACTGCCACTTCAATGTCCATTGAATGGAAAAAATTGCCCTCCTTTCATTCTTTTCAGTACAAAAGACTAGATTAATGAGACCTAAGTGATAAAAAGTCCAAAGGGTATCATATTTCTTTGAGTGCAAGACAGTTTTCAAAGGCAACAGGATTTTCCCACTTGGAGATACTGGGGCTCCTCTGCCTCTGTATCCCCCAGTCTAAGCCAAGAGTTGCCAACTTCCAAAAGCGCCAAAAAAGTGATTTTCCAAAAATCTGTCTTGGGGGAATCACACCTTTTTGAGACTCATGAGTCTTGGTTTTCTGTTTGCACATGCCCTGTGTCTCCCAGTGAGTTACCAACTGCCTATGACTTCCCTCTGATATGTACTAGGTATTCTTTGTTGCCCCCCTCACCTTCTCTAGCAAGCTCTGTGCCCTAGGGGACTGACATTTATGAACTCATCAATGGTACCCTAGTTCTTTGGCTACCACTGAACTTGGCTATATGGCAGGGGGTGGGGGGAAGGGACACAAACAGGAGACTGGATAGCAAGAGGATAAAGAAGCCAAAATTTGTATTCTCCCATCTCACTTCCTGCAGAGTGAAGCAGAGTTGCCCAGCCAAGCCCATCCCAGATTAGCCAAACCCCAGGCAAAGCCCAGACATGTGAATGAGAGTAAACAACTATTGTAGTAAACCACTCTCTTTTCAGGGGTAACTGTATTATGCAGCACTAGCTGACTAATACAGAATATGACATCTAAAAAGAAGACTTTTAGACAATATGGCCATTCTAAAAACTGACATAAACATCTATGAAAGCCAGAAATGGAATTGAACAGAGGAGTAATTGGGATTGAGTTTACAGACTCACTGAACTCCAGATCCAGAAGCCAATGGACAAATCTGAGTTCCTGTGGGTAACAAGACTAAAAATTTCACAAAGGAAGTAAGAGGCTCACTCTTCAAACTCACTGTTTGAAATCAGAAGCAAGTTTGAGGCTTCCTCATACATTAAAGGATGCTGAAATAAGCTCTTAAAACCACTATCTGAGCTACCATTTATATAAAGCAGGGAAGCTGTAAGAAATGAAATCTTTCATCCTGGACTTAGGCTTAACAATCTGCTGACTTGGTTGCTGAATATGTAATGACTCCAATATCAGTGTAGGTTGCTAGCCCTGAACTACCAATATAAGACCTGGTTTGGGAATTACTGTTCTTGGAAGATGGTGGAAGAAATCAAATATAAATATGCAGGACTGTGAAACAAGGGGTGGAAGAGAGAGAGAAAAAGTGTGCAACCTCTCTGTCTCCATTCAGTAATAAAATTCCAAAACATATGAGAAAAATAATGCTAAGAAAGACAGCAACAACTGGAAATAAATTCACTCTAGATGAAATGGAAATAATTGGAGAGATTATTACGCACAGATCCTCACTGAAATAACTACTAAAGAATTTTAGGCAGAAGGAGAAAACATCTTGAGAGAGAGGTTGGAGTGAAATATAGAAACAATACTTAGTGTAGAATTTGGTGAAATATGTTGATAAGTTTAATTTACTATTGACTCTTTAAAAAAGAATGGTATTTTTCCACATAACTAGATAGAATTCAAGTAATGTCAAGGAAAATATAGAAGAGGGAGGTGTTCATTGTGTAATTAAAGCATATTAAGTTCTTGGGTTATTTGGGAGGAGGGTAGAGATACTGAATAACTTAAACTTTGTTATAAAATTTTATACTTAAGTAAATATGTGAAAATTTTGAAACTATCAAACAGAAAGAAGAAAAAGTGGAAAAAGAGGCAAATAAAGAGCATGATAAATCTAAAACATAAAATAAGATCATATAACTAAGTATGAATATAGCAGTAATCAAAATAAATATAAAGGAATTCAAGTGGCCTATAGGAACAAGATTATCAGGCCAGATTTTTAAAAATCCAACCATCTGTCGTTTACAATAGACACATCTAAAACATAATTGTCCAGAAATGTTGAAAATAGAAAAAACACAAAAGACAATTACTAACTAAAAGAAAGCTGATATAACAATATTAATGTCAGATATAATTTAATTCAAGCTAAAAAGCATAAAGAAAGACATAACATAGTAATAAAAGGAACAGTAATGAAAGGAACTAACACATAACAGTGTTAGTTTGAATGGCTAACACTATGCCTTGAACTATAAAGAAAGAATACTATCAAAATCACAAGCCAAAATGAAAAACCTACCATCCTATTTAAGGTTTTAAAATACATATGTCAAAAACCTGTGGAGCCAACAGAAGATATCAATGTATATTGAAAAGCTCAAAACTAATAAACCCATTAATAGATGTAGAAACTAAGTCTCTGGGAAGTTAAGTGACCCACCCAAGGTCAAAAAGTTTATATGAGTTAGAACAACAACTATAACTCACATCTTTTAAGGCTAAATCCTATGCCCTTCCAATTTTATAACACTAAAGCCAATAGAATAAACTGCATATTTGCAGAAACTAGATTTTTCCATTCCCTTAAAATAAGTGTAAGTGTGGGGCTTTCCTGGTGGCGCAGTGGTTGAGAGTCCACCTGCCAATGCAGGGGACACAGGTTTGTTCCCCGGTCCGAGAGGATCCCACATGCCGCGGAGCGGCTGGGCCCGTAAGCCATGGCCACTGAGCCTGCACATTAGGAGCCTGTGCTCTGCAACGGGAGAGGCCACAACAGTGAGAGGCCTGCATACTGCAAAAAAATAAAAGAAAAGAAAAGAATAAGTGTAAGTGTGTAGCATCTCCAATGGTGTTCCACTCAGATTCCCTTCGATCCCTTTGACCTTTTCAGTATGCTTTTCCTTGCCTTCTAAGTGTTTTACTTCTAATTGTCCATCTCTATGATGCTCTATGGAGAACCTCCCTGGGGCTATTGTGTTGGCTTGAGAGACAGAAGGTCCTCAAAAGTAGTCCCTATCCAATGATTGACTGGAGTGGAAAAAGGAAAGCACAGCTCTTTTGCCTTGGAGTTAGGCCGAAATTTGAGGTGTAATTTACATTACCAACCTCTCCTGAAGGTTAAGGCGGAGGCTAGAACTTGGCTTGGCTTCTTTCCTTCTCTGTCCTGCTTTCCACACCCAATTTTTCCCAAGAGAACTTCCTCAATAAATCAAGTTGCATGGGAATTCTCATCTCAAGGTCTGCTTCTTGGAACCCTTTGCTAAAATAAAGACCATACAACTCTGTACAGAAGTATAGGGAGAGTAGAGAGTCATCCTAGGGAAAGAACATTTGAGTGGCTCAGAGTTCCTGGTGCTCTGGTCTTTGGGAATCTCCAGTTGGATTTACACACTGGGAATCTGGCATTGTGAATGTAGTGTCTGCCAAGCTAGAGAAAAATTCGCTTGCAGTTTCAGACTTGAGGTCAATAACTATTGATTGGCCAACTTTCTGTCCCCAGCAGTCCCTTTTGGGTCCAATTCTAGATAAGTGATATTCAAATCTGAAGGATTCTTGGCTTACAGCTGTCTCTCCCTCTTTCTCTCCCTCTCCCTCTTGCTTTTAAGACTGGCTCTGAAGATGCAAAAATGGCACCACAGAGCTCTGGGCCTTAAGATGCAGGATCACGGGTAGCCATACAAGCAACATCATGGCCTTTCAAGTTGATGTGGCCATTATTTCAGCCCCTACATTTTATCCCATAGCTTTGTTTTCCTTTGCTTTCCAAGTCTGGATCTACAGGTAGGCCCTATGTAGAAATCCAGGTCTGCCCCGTAGCAGGCAAAAATTCCATTACTCACTGTGGCTTAGAATAATATGTATATAATAAAATATTTACCATTTTAGTGCATGCTGTATGCCATTTTACAAATGAAGAAATTGAGGTTTAGAAAAGAAAATTAACTTGCTCAGATTCACAAGACTACTAAGTAGCTGGGTCTTGCTACCAACAGATGAAGAACTTGGTGAGCCACATATGAGTCCTGAACCTCCATGGATCCTACAAGTCATAGCATTTTCTACCCTGTCTTTGCTGACCCAGGCTCTAGCACTGGGATAGTCTTTGGTTTTCTTGCTATGTGCACCAGTTGTACTTTCCAGGTTAGGGCCCTGACATCCATCCTCTGCTGACTCGTTTCTCCCGGGAGCTGACATTTGCTTCTCAAAATGTGCCTTCAATTTCTACCTGCCATTCCCTACGTATATACATAGCAGGAGGATGTGCCCTAAATGCACATCTCTGGGGGCTTCCTGTTTCAAAGCCCTGCCCACTTCCTGCCAGGCTTAGCTGTGGCAACTGGGGGCCTAAAACCCTCATTGTGTCTTAGGTCGGATTCCCCAGAAGCAGAGCCCAGGACAGGAAAAATCAGGTGCCCAGGGTATATTGAGGAAGGATGCTTAGGAGAAGCCTCTAAGGGAGGACAGAAGACAGGACAGGGGAAGAAGGCAAGCAACGATGTGTGTTCTGGCAAAATCTAAACTTGGCCTGATCCATGAAAGGCTCTGGAGACACAATCGTCCCCTCCTTAAGGCAAGGGGGCTGGCCTTTTGTACCCCTGCATCAGCCAGTCATTGCTATAGGCTTCTCCTGGTGGGGGGTATAGGGGTATAACCTCCTAGGCATCAGTTAAGGGCAATTCTTGGGGAAAGAGGCCTCCGTGAGCCCTTGGCAGCCAACACTGAAAGCAGCCGGGGGCTGGGGGCCCTGCCCATGCAACAGCATCTACTCCATGTGCCTGAGTCCAAGTCGGGCTCTGAACTGACAGGCTGCAGCAGTCAGATCCCTTTCTCTCACCCCACCTCCCTGCTCCTGGACTCCTGCTTCCCACCAGCCCTTGTAGCTGGGATCCCCCATGCCAGCTGCTCATCCACAGCTTACTTGATTTTAGTACAGAGTAAACTGCATTGGCGCCCGACACTTTATTAGTGTTCTAAATCTTTGTTTACAGTTACCAAGACTCCCCAGGTGGCAGCAAAAAAGTCAACAAGGAAATAATACTCCACCAGCTGGCGTATTAGCTGGGGATCAAACCACCACACAGGTAACAGCTGGGTGTGCGCCCACAATCCTCAGGGCATTGCTGGCCCTGAAGGCTCATCTGGAGTTATGTGTTTTAACCCCCTTTCTGAGCCTGCCTCTTTATCCTCCACGTCTTCCAGTTCTTTTGCACCATGTGGAAGCTGAGGTAGTAATGAGCTTTGAAGCTGTTGCACTGACTTTGACAGCCCATAGTTGTTTGTTTGATCCAGTTGCTTTCTGCTACGTACATCAATCTCTTGGCAAAATCTGTGCCATTATGTCCCATTGTTTCCTTAGTCTAAAACTCACATCTTCTGATGCTAAATCCTATGTGTTTCTTGTTGTATGAAATGAACACTTTAATGGAGCCCTGAAGAAAAACTCTCCAGCTCTTCTTATTCGAGACTGAAGAAACTAGGGTGAGTCCAAAGGAAGTCATTCAGAGGGGCCAAGAGAAATATACTAAACACTGCTGCTATTGCTTCATGCTTCCTGGACCACATGCATGTGACCCGTGGGTGGGCTAGAGACACCATGAGGGTGGCAACAGGCTTGGGCTTTAGAGCCTGTGCCTGAATTCTCGTTCCAGAAAATCAGAGCTGCGTGACTTGGGGCAAGTGACTTAAAATCTGCATGCATCAGATTTATTCTCCATAAAATAATAGTACCTATTATTTCATGGCTGTGAGGATGACATTTGAAAATATATGTTAGACACTCAGCCTCGAGGCTGTGTCTAGATTTGGTGGGGGCTGAAGTTTATTTAAATATACCCTCCCACAAATAAAAAAAAAAATTAAAACATTTTGCATTTGCGGATTTTATGAAAACACTTAAATATGTGAACATGCTAAGGCCCTTTTCAAGGCCTTGGGAAAGCTCCATGTATGTGAGAGGCCCCAAGCTTAAACTTTATTAGCTTCATATTAAATCTGCTTTTCTTAACAGTCAGTGCTCACTAAATATTAGCTATCAGGGATCTGGTGTGGGAAAGAGGGGCCTCAGCTTCTTATACATGTGTTCTTAATTAGACTCCATGCCTCTTGGGAGTGAAGCAAAGACCCAAGAATACGGTCTGGTGATCTGGGGGGAAGTTTAGGAGAATGTATTGTGTCTGGGTGGGACAGTACCTTGTGAAAGGGATGTGACCAACTGTATTACCTAGAATAAGTAACGTTAGCTGCTATAAAAAACAGCCCCTATAATTTCAGTAGCCCCAGAATACAAAAATATATTTCTAATTCATATAAAGTCCACTGGATTCTCCTGGTTGGTGAGACCCAGACTCCTTCATCTCATGAGTCCCCATCTTAGTTCTTAGAATCCTCTCCATCTAGCTGATAGATAGGGAAAAAATAAAGTGGAAGATAGCTCATGGGAAATGTTCATGGGCCACATTCTACTAGATAGAACTCAGACACATGGCCACAAGTAACTGTAGAGGAATCTGGGAAATATGGTCTAGCTGTGTAACCAGGAAGAAAGGGAAACAGATTTGGTGAGCCAGTTTAATATCTGCCAAACCAACTTTCCTTTAAGTTTGACTAAGGACCACAAGGCGGGGCTGAAGTAAATTTTACTTGAGTCCAATAACAGGCAGAGTTTTTTCTCTAGACTGAGTAAACAAGAACTATGAGAAACACAGGAGATAAAAGGGAATCAATAATTAGTGCATTTCTCTAATAATTAGTGATGTTGAGCAGCTTTTCATGTGCTTCTTGACCATTTGTATGTCTTCTTTGGAGAAACGTCTATTTAGGTCTTCTGCCCATTTTTGGATTGGGTTGTTTGTTTTTGTAATATTGAGCTGCATGAGCTGTTTATATATTTTTGACATTAATCCTTTGTCCTTTGATTCGTTTGCAAATATTTTCTCCCATTCTGAGGGTTGTCTTTTCTTTTTTTTTTTTTTTTCCTGAGGGTTGTCTTTTCCTCTTGTTTATGGTTTCCTTTGCTGTGCAAAAGCTTTTAAGTTTCATTGGGTCCCATTTGTTTATTTTTGTTTTTATTTCCATTACTCTAGGAGGTGGATCAAAAAAGATCTTGCTGTGATTTATGTCAAAGAATGCTCTTCCTATGTTTTGCTCTAAGAGTTTTATAGTGTCCTGTCTTACATTTAGGTCTCTAATCCATTTTGAGTTTATTTTTGTGTATGGTGTTATAGAGTGTTCTAATTTCATTCTTTTACATGTAGCTATCCAGTTTTCCCAACACCGCTTATTGAAGAGACTGTCTTTTCTCCATTGTATATCCTTGCCTCCTTTGTCATAGATTAGTTGACCATAGGTATGTGGTTTTATCTCTGGGCTTTCTATTTGTTCCATTGACCTATATTTCTGTTTTTGTATCAGTACCATATCATCTTGAATACTGTAGCTTTGTAGTATAGTCTGAAGTCAGGGAGTTTGTTTCCTCCAGCTCCACTTTTTTCCCTCAAGACTGCTTTGGCTATTGGGGTCTTTTGTGTCTCCACACAAGATTTAAGATTTTTTGTTCTAGTTCTGTAAAAAATGCCATTGGTAATTTGATAGGGATTGCATTGAATCTGTATTGCTTTGAGTAGTATAGCCATTTTCACAATATTGATTCTTCCAATCCAAAAACATGGTATATCTCTCCATCTGTTGGTGTTATTTTTAATTTCTTTCATCAGTATCTTATAGTTTTCTGCATACAGGTCTTTTGTCTCCCTAGGTAGGTTTATTCCAAGGTATTTTATTCTTTTTGTTACAGTGGTAAATGGGAGTGTTTCCTTAATTTCTCTTTCAGATTTTTCATCATCAGTATATAGGAATGCAAGAGATTTGTGCATTAATTTTGTATCCTGCAACTTTACCAAATTCATTGATTTGCTCTAGTAGTTTTCTGGTGGCATCTTTAGGATTCTCTATGTATAGTATCATGTCATCTGCAAACAGTGACAGTTTTACTTCTTCTTTTCATATTTGGATTCCCTTTTTTTCTTTTTCTTCTCTGATTGCCATGGCTAGGACTTCCATAACTATGCTGAATAATAGTGGTGAGAGTGGATATCCTTGTCTTGTTCCTGATCTTAGAGAAAATGCTTTCAGTTTTTCACCATTGAGAATGATGTTTGCTGTGGGTTTGTCATATAAGCCCTTTATTATGTTGAGGTAGGTTCCCTCTATGGCCCTTTCTGGATAGTTTTTAGGACTTCCAAAACTATGTTGAATAATAGTGGTGAGAGTGGATATCCTTGTCTTGTTCCTGATCTTAGAGGAAATGCTTTCAGTTTTTCACCATTGAGAATGATGTTTGCTGTGGGTTTGTCATATAAGCCCTTTATTATGTTGAGGTAGGTTCCCTCTATGGCCCTTTCTGGATAGTTTTTATCATAAATGGGTGTTGAATTTTGTCAAAAGCTTTTTCTGCACCTATTGAGATGACCATATGGATTTTATGTTTCCATTTGTTAATATGGTGCATCACATTGATTGATTTGCATATACTGAAGATTCCTTGCATCCCTGGGATAAATCCCACTTGATCATGATCATGGTGTATGATCCTTTTAATGTGTTGTTGGATTCTGTTTGCTAGCGTTTTGTTGAGGATTTTTGCATCTGTATTCATCATTGATGGATGAATTTTAATTTTAATTTTCTTTTTTTGTAGTATCTTTGTCTGGTTTGGGTATCAGGGTGATGGTGGCTTCACAGAATGAATTTGGGAGTGTTCCTTCCTCTTCAATTTTTTGGAAGAGTTTGAGAAGGGTGGGTGTTAGCTCTTCTCTAAACGTTTGATAGAATTCACCTGTGAAGCCATCTGGTCCTGGACTTTTGTTTGTTGGAAGATTTTTCATCACAGTTTCAATTTCCGTGCTTGTGATTGGTCTGTTCATATTTTCTATTTCTTCCTTGTTCAGTCTTGGAAGGTTATACTTTTCTAAGAATTTGTCCATTTCTTCCAGGTTGTCCATTTTATTGGCATAGAGTTGCTTGTAGTAGTCTCTTAGGATGCTTTTTATTTCTGTGGTGTCTGTCATAACTTCTCCTTTTTCATTTCTAATTTTATTGATTTTAGTCCTCTCCCTCTTTTTCTTGATGAGTCTGGCTAATGGTTTATCAATTTTGTTTATCTTCTCAAAGAAACCACTTTTAGTTTTATTGATCTTTGCTATTGTTCTCTTTGTTTGTATTTCATTTATTTCTGCTCTGATCTTTATGATTTCTTTCCTTCTGCTAACTTTGGGTTTTGTTTGTTCTTCTTTCTCTAGTTCCCTTAGGTGCAAGGTTAGATTGTTTATTTGAGATTTTTCTTGTTTCTTGAGGTAGGCTTTTATAGCTATAAACTTCCCTCTTAGAACTGCTTTTGCTGCATCCCATAGGTTTTGGATCATCGTGTTTTCATTGTCATTTGTCTCTAGGTATTTTTTGATTTCCTCTTTGATGTCTTCAGTGACCTCTTGGTTATTTAGTAACGTATTGTTTAGCTTCCATGTGTTTGTGTTTTTAAAGGTTTTTTTCCCTGTGATTCATTTCTAATCTCATAACATTTTGGTCAGAAAAGATGTTTGATATGATTTCAATTTTCTTAAATTTACTGAGGCTTGATTTGTGACCCAGTATGTGATCTATCCTGAAGAATGTTCCATGCACACTTCAGAAGACAGTGTAATCTGCTGTTTTTAGATGGAATATCCTGTAAATATCAATTAAATCTATCTGATCTATTCTGTCATTTAAAGCTTGTGCTTCCTTATTAATTTTCTGTTTGGTGTATGTGTCCATTGGTGTAAGTGAGATGTTAAAGTTCTCCACTATTATTGTGTTACTGTCAGTTTTCTCTTTTATAACTGTTAGCAGTTACCTTATGTATTGGGGTGCTCCCATGTTGGGTGTATATACATTTATAATTGTTAAATCTTCTTTTTGGATTGATCCCTTCGTAATTATGTAGTGTTCTTCCTTGTCTCTTGTAACATTCTATATTTTAAAGTCTATTTTATCTGATATGAATATTGCTACTCCATCTTTCTTTTGATTTCCATTTGCATGGAATATCTTTTTCCATCCCCTTACTTTCAGTCTGTATGTGTCCCCAGGTCTGACGTGGATCTCTTGTAGACAGCATTTATATGGGTCTTCTTTTTGTATCCATTCAGCAAGCCTGTGTCTTTTGGTTGGAGCATTTAATCCATTTATGTTTAAGGTAATTATTGATATGTATGTTCCTACGAACATTTTCTTAATTGTTTTGGGTTTGTTTTTGTAGGTCCTTTTCTTCTCTTGTGTTTCCCACTTAGAGAAGTTTCTTTAGCATTTGTTGTAGAGCTGGTTTGGTGGTACTGAATTCTCATAGCTTTTGCTTGTCTGTAAAGCTTTTGATTCCTCCATCGAATCTGAATGATATCCTTGTCATGTAGAGTAATCTTGGTGTAGTTTCTTCCCTTTCATCATTTTAAGTATGTCATGCCACTCCCTTCTGGCTTGTAGAGTTTCTGCTGAGAAATCAGCTGTTAACCTTATGGGAGTTCCCTTGTATGTTATTTGTTGTTTTCCCCTTGCTGCTTTCAGTAATTTTTCTTTGTCTTTAATTCTTGCCAATTTGATTACTATGTGTCTTGGCATGTTTCTCCTTCTGTTTATCCTATATGGACTCTCTGCACTTCCTGGACTTGGGTGGTTTTTTCCTTTCCCATGTTAGGAAAGTTTTAGACTATAATCTCTTCAAATATTTTCTTGGGTCCTTTCTCTCTCTCTTCTCCTTCTGGGACCCCTATAATGTGAATGTTGTTGCATTTAATGTTGTCCCAGAGGTCTCTTAGGCTGTCTTCATTTCTTTTCATTCTTTTTTCTTTATTCTGTTCTGTAGCAGTGAATTCCACCATTCTGTCTTCCAGGTCACTTATCCGTTCTTCTGCCTCAGTTATTCTGCTATTGATTCCTTCTAGTGTAGTTTTCATGTCAGTTATTGTATTGTTCATCTCTATTTCCTTTTTCTTCATTCTTATATGTCTTTGTTAAACATTTCTTGCATCTTCTTGATCTTTGCCTCCATTCTTTTTCCGAGGTCCTGGATCATCTTCACTATCATTATAGATTTTTTTTTCTTTTTTTGCACTCATTGTTATTGGTATCCCCAGCCAGAACACAAAATTCACAACAGGAGTCACTCTGTCTTGTTTGCCATGATAACCCTAGGACCTCTGGGGACTTAATAAATATTTGTTGATTGAATGGGTTCCATACTCCACCTGCCCATTGATTTTTTTTCACCAGCAACAGCATCATGGTCTTTTCCCTTCAGCATTAGCCACAAGTTAATAAATCCAGCTCTGTTCCCCAAAACAAAATTTTGTGTTGATAAGGAATGACATGCATGCACTTTGAACCAATATTTGTGATTTTCTATCTTGGAGAAAGTTAACTAATAGCTCAGCCTTACAGAAAACATTTTCTATTATATCAGCTACATCTGGGGTTCTCCATACTTTTCCTAGAAAATATGTATAGGACTGGGGAAAGAAAAGGAACATCATTCAACTACAAAGCTTAGAAAACTCTTTTCATCTCCCTCTTGGCTCTACAGTAGTTATGATTAATGTATAGAATTCCCCCCTCCCACGGCTGCTCTTCTAGAAAGACATGGTACCAAACTGTAAGTTTCATACATCAAAATTATGACTGGCTTATTCATTTCTGTAAAACAAGTATGTAGAACAGCCCCTGGCATGTGGTTGGTGCTCAGAAAATGCAAATTGAATACCTATTGAATGGCCAGATTTATAAACATTTGCCTGTTAACTGGACAGAGTCTTGGCCCTTGAGAAGAAAGGAGTTGGCCATAGCATCCCAGAGTTAGCACTGCCAGAGTCACTAGGAAGAGAATGGATTTTTCAGACCTGAATGTTAGCACATTAAGGAGCAGAAGGCTGGAGATCATCTTTGCTTTGGTTTAATAATTTTATCTAGACCTCTTTATTCAGTAGAACTTAGCTCCCAGTAAGAGGTCAATTCTATAATGAGAAGTTTTGTTCTTCCTTTATTTTTGAGACATTTAAGGTCCAATAAAAGGGGTTAGGACTGACTTGGTGTCAGAAATTAAAAGGAAGACAAAACATTTGCATGTTTTGACAATAGCTTCACACTTACACCTGTGCAATCTTTTCTTAAACACTCTTGCAATTCACTGAGAATCAGGATTCCAAAATCCAGCCTGAAATGGTTTCCTCTGGAGGCTCATGTATATGCATTCCTTTCTTGCTTTCTTCCTGACTTCTGATTTTGCTTACATGCTTGGTAATCACCCCAAGGACGAGGAGGACACAGAGAGCAGAGTGTTGAGCATTGATTCAGTCAGCAGTTTGTGTATTTTCCTTCTTATCCTGGATGTGAAGCCCCATTCTAAAATTTGCAATTAAAACTAGAGCCTACCTTAAAGATAACATTATATTTTCCCCCCAATGGTCAAACTCTGCATAATAACATCAAATTGTATTCACTGTCTCTCCAGAGTGGCTCACTGCTTTTAATCAGTAAGTAGAAAAGAGAATGTTGTTCTTGGTTCTAGCTGTATTCCATTGCAAAAGCTCAAACTGCACTAAGGTGGAGATTGCAGTATTTCTGCAAGGGTTAGAAGGGATCACAACTATCCAAAATAGGTCAATATGCCCAGACCGCTGCATTTAATGTGGTGTCTAAGCCTCTTTTCTGGCTCACAGTTGTTTAAGAAGCCATTTTTCTTGGTATGTCCTGATAATCCCACCTCATTTCTGCCAAGGGCAGGACTGAATTAGAACAGCATGACCAAGGATAACCTCTAAAACATGATTTTATGTTGACCCCCTGCCATCCCCAGGAGATATGATGGTTTAAGAGGGCTATGCATCCTTTGACACTCTCCCACTAAGGGGTAGGGTCTGTGTTCCCACCCTTTGAAATCAGGTGGGCTTTGTCATTGCCTCAACCTAAGGAGTGCAACAGAAGTAACACTGAGGCTGCCGTGTGCCGAAGGTACCAGGTGGAGAGACCACTGAGAGAGAAGAGAGATGGCCAATGAGCCCCAGCTGTTCCAGCCCCAGCCATTCCATCTTCCTAGGTCACGGAATGCCATGCATGTGAACGTAGAAAACTTCAAGATGACTCTAGCTCTAGTTGCTTTCTGACTGTAACCACTGAGAGCTGGGAGCCAGATGTGCCCAGAGGAGCCTGGCTGACCCCAGAACCATGAGAGACACTAATAAATTATTATTGTCTTAAGACCCTATGTTTTGAGGTTGTTGGTTACATTGCAGTAAATACCTAGAAGAGGAGGCATCACTCATAATGTGATGTAGAACTGAACCCAGATGATTCTCCTGCCCCCACTAGATACAAGGCTGTGGTAGGCGGCACTGATGTGGGCACACAGAGACAAAGCAATGCCACATGGGACGTTGGAGCTGGTAGCTGTCTGCAGGCTATGATTTGATAGAGAATCAATGGAACCTCCCCAAGGGCACTACTCTGGCCCCTGACCGTAGTAACTGCTTCGATAGGATTTGCATCCTAGCAAACGTGCAGAATGCTAGAGATCCCCACGTACAAGGAGTTTCAAACTAGAAGCACTTGGGGTTTCGAGAAGGGACTGTCAAGGAGGTAGGGTGCAGAGCAAGCCTAGTGGGAACAACCTTTTCCTTTCCTCTGTTCTCAGGGTCAGGGCTTCTTTCCAGCCTCAGGGGTGGGACATGTGACTCCAGTGACCAATCAGTGCAACACATTCCTCTGGCCATTATGATTGCTGTAGGCTTGGACATGAGGTCTAGGCCAGCCAATCAAAGTGAATGTCAGGACCTTCACAGGGAATTCTGGGGAAACGATGTTTACTCTTCTTCACTAGTTTGGACATTAAAAGGATGTTACTCTGAGAGCTTCCAGTTGTCGTCCTGTGATGAGGAGGCAAGGATCCTGGGAATGGAGTAGAAAGAGGGAAAACAGAGGAGAGAGGAGGCAGACAAACTGATCTTGATATCTTTGTTTGTACCTCTGTATCCAGCTATGCTTGAAGCTGGACCTTCCTAGGTTATTTTGTAATTTGAGCCCATAAATTTATTTTGCTTGTTGACTTAAGGAACTAGAATCAAAAGAATATCAATGAATACATATATGCTTAGCTTCTTTAGAAGTTTATGTCTAGGAAAAGTTATTTCTGCTGCTAAAAATGTGTTTAGAAACAGCTGATATTAGTCCATCTGATTTAGTCCTTTTTGTTTTGCAAAAGGAAAGGAATAAAGTCAAATTAGTATCCTGGTCACCTGACATAATCCCACGTAATAATAATGATGATAAAGATGATGATGATGATACTAACATTCAGTGAGCCCTAATCCTGGGCAAGACAATGTTCTAAATGCTATGGATATATTAGCTCATTTAATCATCTCAATAATATTATAGGATACTCCATGATTATGCCCATATACAAATAATGGAATTGAAACACAGAGAAGATAAGTAACATTCCTCAGATCACACAGCAGTAGTGGTGAAGCTCGGATTGAACCCAGCTCATTCTCTTAGCTGTACCCTGGTGCTGTCTCTGACAAGGTAAAGTGATTTTTGAACAACCTCTGGGTTCTGGGCCCTTTGTCTTTTCACAGTGCCTCCATTCTTAAAGCATGGAACCCAGAAGGCCCATGTTAAATATAAGTGGGAGAGTTTCCATCACTGTGGATTTGCCTCCATCATCTCTTCTTATTCCAGCAACAAAGTACCTGTCTTACCCATATCAGCTTGGGTCTGACACATTTCCCAGAGGTGAGAAAATGCAGAGATCAAAGAGAAAATTTTTAACGTAAGTTGTCAGCTTGTTTCTGCTGCCAAAAATTCTCATGTTTAAAAGTATGGCACAATACTTTATTCTTCAATTCAAAAAAAATTAAATTATAGCTGACTCTCAGTCCTCTTTTCACTTGGGTTGAGGAAGATTCAGTCTCAGTGAGTATGAAGAGTCTTTGCTCCCACCCCCCCAGTTCCCAGAAGTTGTGTGCAGCATAGAATTTGGGGGGCTACCCCCCATGGTGTTTGGACCTTGTATGCTCCTTGTTCAGATGTGCATAGTCCTTGGAGGGAAGGTGTCTCTGACAGACACCTCATTGTCTGTTACTCTTGGGTGCAGGGTACTTTGTGAGACTAGTTTCCCAGAGGCTGGGGCCAAGCTTCCCTCATGGGCCTCACATCCATTTAATTCTAAGGAGATGCTAGGGTGCCAGATCGGAAGCCACCATCCCTTTCTTTGTCTCCGCTAATCTTCACCTCTCTGCTTTTACTATTTCTACCTTCCTTTGGATGAAGAACACAAGCACCCTCACTGCCCCCACTCCGTTCTTTGTAGCACTTTTCACATTGCATGGGTTTCAGCCTAAATTAAAATGGGCTTTTTAAAGAATTGTAGAGCTTTTAACCATTCAAGCATCATTTATTTTACTTTTCCCTTAAATACATTTTGAAAAATCTCTTAGAAGTCCAGTCAGTTTAGGGGTTAGTTAGTGTATATTTTAATTGACCATTCAATTTCAAATAAATATGGAGGAAATTATAACCCTCTTCAACAGCTCAACGACAATTTAAGGAGAATGAGAACCTGATTGAAACGATTAGGAACTTAGAAACCAGACTCAGATGTGGTCAGACGTGGTCAAAGAAAACAAGCCCAGGAATTTTTAAATCCTGTCTTATTTTGCTTTTAAGAAAAACGTTAAAACCACAAAATTAAAAGAGATATTGCCCTAAATTTGAAATGATTTAATAAACAGATTGGATGCAATTATTATAGTTGGCATTGAGAAATATTGATAACTAAAATTTTATCCTTTGAAAAATAAAAATGATCGTTCTCACCTAGCCTGTAGGCTAGAAGCTGGGAAAGAAAACATTTCAATAGCCTGTCCTCTGTTACATATGTTGATCAACCCATGTAATCAAATTCCTGATCAGATGGGCCATCTGCAGACAGCCCAAGAAGGAGAGTTTTCTATCAGCCCCATTTTATTTACTCCCTTTTTGGATTTGTGGACTTTACTGAATTTTGTGGTAGGTGAATAATAGCCTAATAAAACTATCCCAAAAACTATTCCAAAAATTAATATATATATATATTTATATATATATATATACACACTATATATGTATATATATAAATAATGTTATAAAATATATATAAAAAACTATATATAATTTTAAATGTATAACACATTATAATCAATATAGTGTGTATTATATATCTCATACGTATAATGTGCTGTTAGTTGTATCTTACATTATATATTGTATAAATGCATCTATGATTACATCATATAAAATTATAGGCCTTCTCTTCCCTCATCTTTCCTCTCCCCCTCCCATCCCGCCCCCTCTGCTGCTCCGCTCTCTGGCCTGACTCGGCACTGGGGAACCCTGGAGAAGACGCCAGGGTCGCCACCTCCTTTGTCCAGGCCTAGGTCTTCCTGAGCCTCCCCCCTTCCTCTCCAGGGCCGCCTTCTCCTTCAGTTTTGAAGCCAGTGGTGTTGTGGCCACCCTGCCAGGCTCTCTGAGAGTGGTGGGTGTGAAACGGGTCAGGAGTGACCTGGATTTCCAGACTCACTATGGTCAAATTCTCCATGCGAGGGTGTAGACCGTGTTTAAGGATTGCCCCAGCATTCAGCTCTATGTGTAATAAGTATCCACAAGCAGTTTCCTTGGAAGTAGGTGTACATCAGTGTCAGAGAACAGCTGCCACCAACAATATGTCAGCAATACCTACATTTTTGTTTTTTTGAAACAAAGTGAGAGTTGATCAGTATCAAGGAGCAGATGCTGTGGGACTAGAAGAAAAAACCAAGCAGCACTTAGAAAACAGCCCTGGAAGCAATGAGGACACAGATATTCCAAAAGGATATATGGATTTTATGCTTTTTTATTAACAAATCTGGCTGTGAATGTCTTAATGAAAGTGAGAGCATGGATTTGACAACTGTTTATGAAAAGACATGACCTTCTTGGAATCTGATTGGGATGGACAGCTGCTTATTACTGTAGTTTTCAATCAGCCTGTTAAGCTTTATTCAATGAAATTTCAAGGTCCAGATAATGGTCAGGGTCCGAAATACGTAAAACTTTCTATCAATTTACCCCTATCTATGGATTTTGAAGAGGCAGAAAGAAGTGAACCAATTCCAGCTCTGGAACTATCAGAGGATGATATTAAAGAAGATGGTATTGTCCCACTTCATATGTTAAGTTTCAGAATGTTAATAGCATAACTATATTTATTCAGTCCAATCAAGTGAAGAAGAAACAACTAGAATTTCATATTTTACTTTTATTGGAACTCCAGTCCAGGCAGCAAACATGAATGATTTCAAATGAGTAGTTTGCAAAAAAGGAGAAAGCCACTAAGGTACAAAAGACACTGGAAGACCATATTGCAATCAGATCTACAGCTCTTGGATAATTGCTTGATTCTCGCCAGAGACCTTCTTTTTTCTTAAATTTAATTAAAAAAATATGTAATTGATTTACAATGTTGTGTTAATTTCAGGTATACAGCACAGTGAATCAGTTATACATATATATATATATATATATATACACTCTTTTAGATTATTTTCCCATATAGGCCATTACAAAGTATTGAGTAGAGTTCCCTGTGCTATACAGTAGATCCTTATTCATTATTTATTTTATATATAGTAGTGTGTATAAGGCTTTCAATATTTCATTCATTGCCATTACCAATAAATCATTGCCTTTGTTCAGATGGTAAAAAAAAATATTATAACAAATAATTGGGCAAGTTATAAAGTTGACCCTTGTACAAGCAAGGCTAGGGGCACTGACCCTCTGTGCAGTTGAAAATCCAAGTATAACTTATAGTCAGCCCTCTATATGCACATTTCTTCTGTATTCGCAGTTCTGTATCTGTGAATTCAACCAACCTCGGATCTCTTTTTTTTTTTTGGCCACACGGCTCGCAGGATCTTCATTCCGTGACCAGGGATTGATCCCAGCCCTCAGCAGTGAAAGTGCAGAGTCCTAACCACTGGATGGCCAGAGAATTCCCAACCTTGGATCTTGTAATACTATAGTATTATTCAGTGAAAAAAAAATCCAAGTTTAAGTGTACCCACACAGTTAAAATCCATGTTGTTCAAGGGTCACTTGTAATTGTTAATGAGCCCTTTACCTCCCCTGCTCTGGTTTCAAAGCTGAAGACACCTAAATTCTTTTGACCCCCACAAAACTTCCTCCTTTCATAAATACGCCACCCCGACTTTCTCCACAGGCCTGACAGTAAAACAAACAAACAAACAAAACACAAAACAAAACAAAAAAACTTTCCCTGAGACTAGTCCATCCCTGTGTCAGGTTGTTTTTGATTTGTTTTGTTTTGTTCAGTACATCATGAGGTCAAGAGCCCTAAAGTCAGCCTGCTGAGCCTCTAATCCTGGCTTCACCCCTTTAACAGCTGTGATTGAGTTCAAGTCAGCTCCCTCTCTTTGCCCAGATCACCCACCTGAAAAGTGGAGGAGTAATTGAATTCATCACCCAAGGGCATCAGGAGGACTAAATGACTTCTAAGAATTCAGGATTCAGTCATTAAAACAGTGACTTATGCTCAATAAATGATAGTAGTAGTAGGACTATTACAGTCATCCTCCTGTTGTATGGATTCTCAAAAACATCTTAAATTTTAAACTACTTAGGCCTTATAATTGGAGCAGAGTCAGCCTCATCCCTATTTGGGGAAACAAGGGAACGTGACAAGCAAAGGCTTCATGGTCACAACCTGGGAACAGGGCCAGAAAACCCATATTTGGGGCATCCCTTTTTGCTGCCCTGTAAATGGCCTTTATTTGCTTTTCCTATCTAGTCTCTAGATTAATTGCGAATTTAGATGGAGGAACTTGAAATTTGCCCATAAATTTTCTGTGTTTAAAGAGAAGATTTTTATCCCTGAATATTCTGCCGTGAGCACGAGTCAGGGAGAGTGACTCAGGCTATCTTCTCAGAGGTGGCCAGTCATAAATCAGCTTATACAGAAAATTAATCTCTCCTGGCTTCTTTGGGAAGTTAGCAATTATTAGTAGACAGTGAGAGAGAGTCTTCAAAAGAGGCATATGTGACAATGTCACCTAAGTGTCTTCCAAACATTGATATTGGAGAAAAGATTTTCCCTCAAGTAAGCTTTGGGGGGATGGGGCGGGGAGCTCTTAGCAAGCAGATGTAGCCAAAGGAAGTCCTTGGGGCCTGAAACTCAATACAAATGTGAGTTGACTCCCAAGAAATACCCTGGTATCTTCAGGGGAAGATAAGATTTCAAACACCTATTTGACCCAACATGGGTTTGTTTCTACCCACTGTTGAATACCTAGGATATCTTGAAAATGTTTACCCAACCATTTTGAGAGTCTGACTATATGGCACCCCACAGCTGAATACAAATAATATCCAGGTTTTGGGGCCAGTGTGAACAGCCACAGAACTAGGGAATTCAAGAAAGGACATGGAAGAGTCACCCACGTCAAGCCCTCACTTGATGGTTTCACTTAAAACCATCACAGACAGGATTTCCTCCTTCTTTCTGTCTGTCTCTATCGGTGGGTTCTTAAAATGTGGTTCCCAGACCAGCAGTGTTGGCATCACCTGGGTGCTTGTTAAAAAGGCAAATTTTTAGGCCTTTCCCAGATTTACTGAATCAGAATCTCTGAGGTCGGGACTCAGAAATCTATATTTCAACAAGCCCACCAGATAACTCTGATGCATGCTAAAGTCTGAGGATTACTGCTCTAACTAAAAATTACTGATATGTCTCCCACCCCCAGAAGTTCTGATCTTATTGTTCTGGAGAGAAGCTGAACAATAAGGTTTTTAAAAGGTCTCCAAGTGATTTTATTGTGCAGCCAGACTAGAGGCATGAGAAAATTCCACTGGTCTCTGTGCCAAGCCAAACACCCAAATATGTGAGGGTCTACCTCCAATAAGACTCAAAGGCAGGGCTGGGCAATGTTGTTTTGGGTGACCATTCTTCTTGGGGTCTATTTTGACATTTCTTTAAACGTCCACCTTTCTCTTCTCCTTTTTAGCTGATGTTGCATGTTTACCAGGGCTCACTCTGACTGCATGAAGTTCCCTTCAATCTACCTCTCAGCTGGCATGTGGCCCAGCCAGGCAGAGCTGGGGGTGATAAACAACAGATTGAGGCCAAAGCTCTGTATTAATAGAAGAAGTGTATTTGCCCTGAATGAATGTCCCCTTTATACTCTTCCCTCTTGAATCTCTGGCCAGAACATCAAGAACTCAAGGATGTGGGATTTTAGTCATCATCCCTCAGTTTCTTTCTTTGAGAACCTAACTAATATCCTATACTATTTTCCCACCGAATGTTGCCCAATCTCTTTTTCAAAAATTCACCACTCCCAGGGCCTTCCTTTTCATTTTCAGAATTCTCAAATTATGCAATGTTCTCCCCTTCTGTTAAGCCCAAATCTGCCTCTATTGAGAGTCCAATTATGGATCTTAGATCTGCCTACAGAATGTACAGAATGGGTTCCTCTATGTGTCATTACAACTCATCAAAATTGGGACACAGTTATCAGGTCTCTGCTAAATTTTCCCTAGATCTTCTTTGAGTTCAGAATTCAGTTTCTAAATAGTGCCTCTGTTAGCAAATGCTCTTGGGGTCCATCCCAGAACCCCCTTTCCTGGACCACATTCCCATTCCCCAGCTGCTCTGAGTGTTGCTATTAAGAGCTCATGACCACATCTTCTAGAAAATTTCCCAAGGCTGATGGAAGCCACAGCAATGGAGATGTGTGTCTCCCCTCACCCAGGGGCAGCCATAGCCAATGACTGACAGATATGGGGCAAATAAGCCCAGCTTCCTTGTCTCAGAGTGGGAGAACACACCCATACCTTAGTCCCCTCCCCTTTCCTGAGATTCTTTCCACAACAAATCACTTGACGAAAATCCCCATTCTGGGCTCTTCTGGGAAACTTGACCTAAAACATTTCCTTTTTATGTGCTCACTCAGGTTTCCACACATTTATTTGACCAGCAGGATTAAAAGTCTGCTGAGCCCCAAAGGAATAAAGCATAAAAGAAGGCTGGAGAACAGGTTTGACTGGTTTTGTGGGGTCAGAGTCAAGTCTGCAGAAGGCCTGGCGAGCAGCTCCACAGATGCTTTGCAGAAGGGAAAAGACCTGATTTCCAATGCCTCTGTTTTCATATCCCAGCCACATGTAGTAGATTGAATACAAAAAAAACAAAAAATGGCCCTGATTTTCCACCCCTTGCACACTCATTGCAATGTGATTTTGCAGTTTCTCTAAGCTAGATGCAGATTGTGTTTCCCACCCCTGGAACCTGGGCTGGTCTGTGATTTGTTTTGATGGGTAAAATAGAGCAGAAGGAATGTTTTTCCAGCTCCAAGCCTCACCTCCAGTGCCCTTCAGCACCCTTCTCTCTCAGACCCTTAGCTATCACCGTGTAACAATATCCAAACTAGTCTGCTGGAGGATGAGGGACAGCCGTGCCATCCCCCCAGCCAGCAGCCAGCTGACGAACAAGCATGCGGGTGAGGCCATTCTTGAGCAGTCATCCTCCAGCTGACCACCGACTCGCAAGCAAGCACAGCAGAGGTCAGCAGAGCCCCAAGCAGAAGGACCGCCCACCTGAACCATAACCTTGAGAACTAATAGTGATTGTTGTTTGAAGATGCTGAGTTTTGGAGTGGCTTGTTAGGCAGCATTATTGTGGCAACAGATACTTTCACAACAGATGCCCCACAATTTTCAGTCCCTTCTTGGATAAACCCAAATGTGGGAGGGAAGCATTAAACTTCCAAGTACCAAGAGATCTGCATACCTGATTTTGGACTTGGGGAGGCAGGTTTGCAGCTCAGAGCCCTAGAGAGAGCAAGGGCTCTGGTGACCAGAGGACGCAGCACAGGAGGCAGGGGCAGGCTTCAAGCTCAGAGGAGAACCTGTGAGCAGCAAACAACACAGCCTAAAGCCTTCTGTGTAGTCACAGGGGAAGTGATGAGAAGGCAGGT
Source organism: Neophocaena asiaeorientalis asiaeorientalis (assembly GCF_003031525.2). Taxonomy (NCBI): domain Eukaryota; kingdom Metazoa; phylum Chordata; class Mammalia; order Artiodactyla; family Phocoenidae; genus Neophocaena; species Neophocaena asiaeorientalis. The sequence continues at coordinate 5,360,565 of NW_020185334.1, read as the reverse complement.
TCTACTTCTGTTCCATGGTCCAGCAGAGGTACCTGGAAAGCCAGCAGAGAGCAAATCAGGGAAGTTGACTAGTATGGCCTATAGGGGCTTCCATTTAATAAAAGATGTGTCATAAAGGAGAGGAGGAGAGCAGGACCCAAAAATGTGAAATGTGGGGGTAAAATTAGAACTAGCCTTTCTCTTTTGTAGCTTTAAATTTTCTTTTTTATGATGTAATAAGCATCCAGTAATTTGTTTAAATCTTAAGAGTTCAACTCATACCAATATGAAGGCATTTTCTTGCCCCTAGAAGCTCCCTTATGTCCATTCCCTGTCAACACTGCTACCTCATACAGAAGTAACCCTGTTAGTTAGTTTTGCTTGTTTTTGAACTTCATATAAATGGAATCATACAGCATGTCTTATGTCTGCTCATCATTTTTTATGTTTCTTTTTTTGCATTACACGGGCCTCTCACTGATGTGGCCTCTCCCGTTGTGGAGCACAGGCTCTGGACGCGCAGGCTCAGCAGCCATGGCTCACGGGCCCAGCCGCTCCGCGGCATGTGGGATCCTCCCAGACCGGGTCACGGACCCGTGTCCCCTGCATCGGCAGGTGGACTCTCAACCACTGAGCCACCAGGGAAGCCCTGCTCATCATTTTGAAACTGAGCAGGACTGTGCAGGGGCCCTCCCAGCTGACCAGAGACTTATGGCTCAGCTAATGTTCCAACTGCAAGCAAGACCTGATGGCTACTTAGAATTGTAAGGTTGAGACAATTATCTCTGAAAATAGAATATTGCCCCCTCCCCAGCATGTAGCCCCCTTCCCCCTTTCCCTGTATAATCTCCAAGCAAAACCTGGGGAGTTGGGAGTTGGTTCTTTGGGACATGAGTCTACCTTCTCCCCAGGATGGCCAGCTTCCTCAATAAAGCTACCTTTCCCTTTGCCCAACTCTTGTCTCTCAGTATTGGATTCTTGGACAGCCAAATTTGAGTTTGATAACAAATTTCACCTATAGGCTCTATATATGAGGGTACATGTTATAGTAGTTGATTCATTTTTTATTGTTCTGTAGTATTCCACTGTATGAATACAGCTCAATTTATTTATTCTATTCTATTACTATTAGACATTTGGGTTCTTTCCGGCTTTGACTTTATAAATAGTGGTGCTATAAACATTCTTATACAGTCCTCCCTCAGTATCTTCAGGGGATTGGTTCCAGGACCCACTCTGGATAACAAAATCCACAGTTGCTCAAGTCCCTTATATAAAATGGCACACAGCGTTTGCATATAGCCAACACATATCCTCCCTCTCATATACTTTAAATCATCCTTAGATTACTTATAATATCTAATACAATGTAAATGTTATGTAAATAACATTTCCCATGCACAGCAAATTCAAGTTCTGCTTTTTGGAACTTTCTGTATTTTTTTTTTTTTTCTGAGTATTACCAATCCACGGTTGGTGGAGTCTGAGCATGTGGAACCCTTGGATATGGAGGGCCAACTCTGCATGCATTTTGATGCCCATATATACTCTTTCTCTTGAGAAAACAATGGCTTTCAATCAACCCCTCTTTTGTCCCTCATCTGGCCTGGGGAATGACCCAACACCCTTGCTCACCTGCTGACAATTGGTTGCTTGGGTAAGAAATTGCATTTGAATCCATATTCAATCCCAGCTCTGAGAGGAGGAAAGGAGAGAAAAAAGGAAGAGGCAGCTTCAGTGACAACAGAAATGATAGTCAGTCCCTCTTAGCTTTACATCTTCTCTCTAGTAGCTCTCTAAGATGCCAAAAATAATGACATTCATCTGAATTAAAGATGTGAAGACTCTTTTAAAGATGCAAATGTGCTTTTTAGAAGGACAAGCACATAGAATAATTAAAATGTTACAGTTTCCTGGTGCTTCATGGTGTTCAAATTGTCCTCTTATTTACTAGCCCCTCACTACTCAGAGTGATACACAGATCCGCAGCATCCATTAGCCCAGGAGTCTGTTAGAAATGCAGAATCTCAGGCCTCACCCTAGATTTATGGAATCAGGATCTGCATTTTAACAAGCTCCCCAGGTAACTTCCTGTACACTAAATTTATGAAACCTTCTAATATTCCCCATGATACTCAAAGGCCTGGTAAAACAGAGAAGGGAGGAGTAACTGTTCTCATTTTACAGATGGGGAAATCAAGATACAGAAAGGTGAACTTGAGTAGCAAGGGAACCCTACTGGTTCCATGCAGGAAAGGCCTCTAGATGGAAACTGCTAATTTTCATTACTTCACGCTGAAACCCATTGACATGCCTAACGCGTAATAAGGTCAGCCAGCCTGTTTCTCCCTAGAAAGCGCTGTCCTGATGGGATGCACTATGGTGTGAGTCATTTTGTTTGGAGGTTGACATGAAAAGCCGTCAGAAGGACACAAATGTGTCAGCATGATAAGGGCAGGGGCAGGGGAGGGGGCAAGGTGGAGGAAAGGAAAAGGAATGAGGAACCACGTGAAACAGCAGAGGAGTGTGGAAAGGGGGATGAAGCAGCGCCAGAGACATTTCAAGTCCCAAGCTTTCCGTACTCCTCCCTTGCCTGCAAGCAAGAGATCTGTGCTGTGACGCAGTCTGCAAGAGGCTGTTGGCAGCCAGCCCAGAGCTGGCCGGAGCCCTCACTGCGGTGCTCTCAGCTACGCAGGGACACTGGAGGCTGCCTGGTGCACCTCTGCTGGGCCCTGCAGAGCATCCGCACCACCTGTGCCAGAGGGGACACGGCACTGCAGCAAACAAAGCCAGCCAGACTGCAGAGCTGGCTGGAAAGCTGGGTACAGTAATGGGAGACAGGTACAACTCAGGGCATGCCTGGCTACACCTGCAGGGGCTGAGGACCCTAGGGCTTCACCATCCCTTTCTGCCCCTCCAGAAAGCAGCTCCAGGCTGCAGACCTGCTCACGTGGCTTGGAGACATCTGGATACTCTCCCTTGACCCTGAGCCCTGTGCCAGTCCAACAGCCAGGATGATTCCAGCTCAGCAAAGCTCAGGGTTCAAATCAATGGCACTTATCTAGTCTCTATGCCCCCCCAAATCCAGCTGGAGGTGGCTGGAAAATACCCAGGGCTCTGCCTGCCTGGTGCTGACATAGGAAGACTCCAAGGAAGCCTGCAGCTCCCCCCTCACCACCCCTACAGATGCCAGATGTCAAAGGTACAGTTAACAGTGGCCTTCCAAAGCTATCGTCTGATTTATTTCCAAACCCAAAAGGTTGGCTCTAATGGCAGATGTTCTGGAACAGGCAAAGGGAAAGGGGTACCACAGGCTGGTCAGAGAGCTACTTAGGGCAGGTGACAAAGTTTGTGGGCTATAAAACCACAGTGTGCACTTAGTCATCTCCCTAAGTCTGAAGAGTAGAACTCCTGCTGCTGCCTTGACCTGTGGCCTCCCTGTTTCTCCTGGCTGCCCAGTTTGCTTTCACCTTGCTGCCATCAATGGTTCTCCTTCCCCAATGTTGGGAGATGGCTACCCCCCTCTATGAACAGCTGTGGCCTCTTTACGCAGTCAGGGTCCAGGTGTATGGCCAGGACACTGATACAACCTCTCAGCTGATAAAACTAGGCAAGGATGAGGGTCATGTTTCCAGGCCAAGGTCAAAAAGTGGTCTGTGTGTTGGAGTGAGTGTTGGTGGGTGGTCAGAAGTAAGGAAAGAAGGAGGTGAAGGTCACTGAAAAGAATCAGTTCAAAATCACTGCTTGAGGGTTCACTGTTTCTCAGGCAGCCCAAGACTTACTTCCTACGGAGCTTTGCCAGAGTAAATGGCACCGTTTCCAACTCCTTGTTGTGTACCTCTCCACAGTACCCCAAACAGGGCAGATCAGCAGATTCACTCAAAAGCCTACTGTGACAGTGGAAATGCGTTTAAAAATCTTCACAACAGAAATGGTCTAGCAACGTACGTGTTAGATGCCACGTGGCTAGGGTGTTAACTCCAGATGCCATGTTTCCTGAATTTGCTTCCATGCTTTTCCCACCTGCTTGATTCAAGCAAGCAGAGCTTAAAAATCTCTTAGATTTAGTCTTCCCTTTTTTGTTATTCTCTCACCAGCCTCCTAGATACCGGCAGATCATTCATTCATTCACTGATTCATTCAATGAATAACTATTGAGCACCTTTCCTGCATGAGTCATTGTGCTGATGAGACAGAGATGTTGTTTCTCCCATATAGGAGTTTCTTTATTCTACAAATATTTGTTAGCACTATCTGATCACACAGCTTTGGGTGAGGTGCTAGGGAGGGTAAAAAGGCAGAGAGCATACAAGCCCTGGGGAAGCTTTGGATATATCAGGAGAAATGTGCAAGGTCACACACAGCCCAATTCTGTTGTCAAGAAAATGGACCCTTGCTACAGAAGTGTGGATCCTCTGAAAGCTTGTGAGAGATGCAAGGCCCCATCCCAGACCTGCTTAATAAGAACCTGCATTTTAAGTGAATGCCCAGGAAATTCCAAGCACAACGATCTTTGAGACCCACTGATCTAGACAGTTGAAGTTCTAGGAGTTTAGGGGAGACAGATTATCACGCACTTCATGATAATAGTCAAGAAAACATCCATGCAGGAGTTTGCCTCTGACGAATCACTGGGCTTTGGCTGGATACAGAGGGCTCGGGGGACAGTAATTTCCCACTTCCACGGTGTTAAAAACAAAAACCAAAAACCGAAAACATGTCTGCAAACAGCAGAAGGCAGTAAAATTCTGCAATCACATTTTCCACAACAGCAAAAGCTTTGAGTCAGGTAGGATGAGTCTGCAAATTCTTGTGGCTGACGGTGTCAGGATCCCCAAGTGGGAGATTGCCCAGTTTGGACAGCTTCAAGCTCCGATCGCCTGGTGCCCTGGAATGGACCGGCCCCCATCCAATTCCTGCCCCTGCCCACCCTGCCTGGCAGTCAAACAGATCAACCAATGAGAAACTGGTTCATTATTTTCCAGCAGTTACTCAGCCAATTGGCAGCTTCCAGCAGACTGAGTCCTGGAGTGGCATCATCTGAACGTCCTTGGTGCGGCTGCTTTATCAAGCCGGCCCGGGAGAGCAGATAGATCACTGTGAAGTTGCGATTAGAGGCTGTTTGTGCTGTGACTATCGCTTAATATTGGATCAGCCTGAGGGGCTGCCTCAATTTTACTTGCACTGTCCCTTCCTACATTCAATTTAAGGATTAAGATTATTGTTTTAAGTATAAAAACTGAAACAAAGGAATAAAACAGATCAAAACATGACTGTGTTTACTGTTATCTTCTGTTTCTGCCTACCGTCCCAAATGTCTATGTTTGTCCAATAATTTAACCAGAAAAAGATGATACAGAACTTCACAACACCATTGAATGCTTTGCTTAAAATTCAGGCCTGTGCTCCACAGTGATGAAACCTGCCCATCCTTTCAGAAGTCATGCCAAGGAGAATCCGCTTCAAAGCAGGTAAGCTCTAAAGACAACATGGCCCCAGTCATCTATCAGCAGGCAGATTTCTCCTCGGAATTATCTTCTAGCAACTGGGATGGGCTCGTGCTGAGTCATCTACACCCTCTCACCCTTGCAGCCATGGCTTGTTTTAGGAGGCAGCTGGCAGAGGTGAGAGCTGAGCTGAGGCTGGCGAGAAGGACCCAGCTGACTGGCTCACAGGAAATGGAAGTTAGGATTTCTGACTCATCAGCTCTACTCTAATCCCCTTAATCTGATGTTTAATTAATAACATGGCAATCACATCTGTCCTGAACCCACCACCACTCACCGTGTCCCCCAACACCTCCTGCCCTCTCTTCTCTCTTCCCCAGGAAACTGGAAGCACTAGTCAGTCAACTAATTCTCTTAAGCTTCACCCTAGGTGTGATTTCAGATTGGTGCAGGCTGGGGTTATGCCAGGCAGGAGCAGGCACCCACGGAGAAGAGGAGACATATTCCTCTTTATCTCGGGACTCTGCTTATAGGAAGGAGCTTTTGAGTAGGAAGGTTCCAGCCTCCAGCACTGATCTCCCCATTTGCTGCACACACACACCCCCTCCCCCATCTATCAGAGACTGAGCGTACTGTGCAGTGCGTTTGAAATGATCAAATGGAACAGTGAGGAATCCGGAAGCCACACAGATAAGGAATGGTTGAAGGAACTGATGGAGCTGAGATGAAAGTATTTCAAACGTTGGAGGCGGCGGCATGTGAAAGAGGCAGCAGGTAGGTTTCTGTGATTCCTGTGCGTCGGATGTAGGATGTAAGCTCAGGGGACAAGGTGCTTCCTCACAAAGAAAAGCCCCCAACCACGGAGGCCAGACCCTGCCTGCTGAGGTAGGAGCTCCCCATCTTGACAGGCACTTAAACTGAAGCTTCGTGACTATTGTAGGAGACACGTGCATTATAAGGGAAAGGGTGGAACCGAACTTTATGATTCTTTCATCTCTGAGATCCTGTGATGTCTTCAGGGCTCGCCTTCACAGGGTAGATTCTATGGCCTCATTTTACACGTATTATCCCCTGTCACTCCTGCAGCACTCTAGTTAAGTAGGTACAGTTGCTGTATTTTGTTTACTATTCCCGCTCCCTCTGCTTAGAATACTCTTGCCTTAGATACTCTGTGGCTCTCTCCCTTCACAATATTCTGGCCTTCTCAGTGTTTTATCTCCTCCAAGAGCCTTCTCTCTTCTGCCCTTTGTAATATGGCCATTTCTTCCTCCTCTCTCCATCCCTTACCCTGCTTTATTTGTCTTTATAGCATTTAGCACTCTCTAAAATTGTCTTACAAATAGACCTGTTTATCATCTGTCTCCTCTAGGAGAACAGAAGGACATTGGTTGGTTTTACTCACTGCTCCATCCGCAGCATATGGAATCAAGGTTGCGGCCCATGGCAGGACATGTGAATAGATGAGTCTGTTTTACAGATGAGAGACTGAGGCATTGAAGAGAGGAAGTAACATCCCAACGGTTACACAACGAGTAATTAGAAGAGCTGGGATTCGAGCAACTTGGCTCTAGTGTCCACACACGTAACTGACATACACCATTTGACCCTTTGAAGAAAATGTTTTCTTTTTTGGTGGTGAGGGGAACAAACTTTAAGATTTTATTTTCAATTTTAGGTTAATTATCATTATCAGAAATAAATTTGAATCTATATTCTTATTAAGCATTTTTAATTTTTATTTAATATTGGAGCATATATGATTAACAATGTTGTATTAGTTTCAGATGTACAGCAAATTGATTCAGTTATACAACCATGTTTCCTTGAAGGAAAACTAAAACCCTTGAAAATCCAATGGCTGGCTCTGGCCAGAGTTACCTCTTGTTTTATTACTTCAAATGACTTGTGCCTGTAAGCTGGTGGCCACTGGTTGCCACCAACATGGTTTCAAAAGCCCCGAGAGAGAGAGGCAAAAGTCAGAGGGCACGAGGTTACCTTTTGCCTCACCTATCTTCAGGCTGCACAGTGATTTGGTGAGTGCAGCAGGTGGCTCAGAAGGAGACAGTGAACAGCTCGGCAGTCACCTGGTCCTAATCTACCCCTGGGCAGATATATTGACTCTGACACACCTCCCATGCCTGGAGTCCTCAAAGGCAAATTTGCAAACTCAGGGAAGTTTCCTTGCCTCTCCAAGTGATTTGAAACCATATGCTATGTCACTCTTCCATCAAAGGGGCTGAATATATGTTCCCTGCTTCCTCCATCCAGGTTTTTTCCATGATAAAATCATTTTTATTTAAATATTAACAGGTCATAAAAGGGAGTTGACATTGGTTTTTGTAGTTGAAAAATAATACAAACTTGAAAGTCAGATGAACTGGAATTTGAACTTGAGTTAGTTACCCTCTGCGAACCTCAGTTTTCCTAACTGAAAAATAGGAACTAAGTCATCTCACATGTTTTTTGTAAGGATTAGATGAGAAAGCATAAGGGCAGACATCTGACACTGATTTTCTTCTTAAGTGTCAGATCATTTTGCTGCTAGCCGCCTTCTACTCTTTCTGTGGCTGGGTACAGAAAAAAGCATTATCTGAAGGAGATATTGTGTCAGGGTCCACAAGTCAGCTGGGGTCACTCGGAATCTGTATGTCCACTGGGGCAATTTTGCTTCATAAATCTCATTTTGAGACTTAGGCTGAAAATGGAGCAGCTACCAGGGAGAAACCCTTCTCGTGATGGAGAAGAAGTTTCCAGAAGCACTAGTGGAAACATGCACTGTCTCCTTCTGTCTAAGATGTCATTTCAAAGAGGGAGAAGCCAACAGTGTCTGATGTCAGAAAGACATCAAGCAGCAGTGACCCTGTCACTTCCACCCATATGCCATTGGCCTAAGCAGGACACATGGTCAAGGCCAATATCAGTTACGCAAGAAAGTCCACACTTTCCTTGGAGGTTGGGGGTGATGGGGGGGAAGGAGTGGAGACAAGCTAAACAATAATCTACTACAGTTACATGCATGAACTTTAAAGGCCACATTTTCAACACCACCATGGTTCTTCCGTTCTCACTGGCTCCATTTCTTTAAGAGACAAAGTGGGAGAAGTTCACTGGCATTTGAGTCATGTTGGCGAAACACTGGGAAAACACACGACATAAATAACAAAATTTTCTCAGCTACCTTTAAGAAATCTATTAAATTAATAGACAGGTGGTTTTATCATTGTGTTTTGCTTTCAGGACCCTTGGTGAATATTGTCTTAATTAGGATTAATTACATTTAAAAGAAACCATAAGAATAATGTGAATGACTTAGCTCTGCTTCTTTGCAACCAGAATACTAAATGAATCACTAGCGGCTTGACAACAGCCAGCAGCCTGTGACAGAGGTATAGAGTATGTATTTTGTTGCATCTTCTTATATACTCTGCTGCTTGAGTCATGACCATGCTAGAAACCTCTGTGTAATGTTTAGGCTTCTAGGTGCCTAATACATAGAGGAACTGAAATGAGTCCAAAAACAAAATTATTATTGGAATGTAATAGAAATTGGATACCTGTAGAATCTTTAATAAATATCTACTGTGGATTTCATTAATTCATAAATGTTAAAGCTAAAAGATCACTCAACTACTCCTGATACATGTTCCCAGGGACCTGATTTAGGCCAACCCCATAATTTTACAGATGAGGAAAACTGACTTGAAAGAAAACTCCATGTGTTGTTCAAGGTCACCCTTTAGCCATAACAGACCTTATGCTAGATAGATCAGCCCAGGTTTCCTGGCTCCCAATTCCAGAACTTTTCAGCACACCACGTTTGTTAGTAAAGTAAAGGAATTGTGGTTATTTAGCCTGAAGGAGATCTTAATAGTTTTGGATTTTGAATAAATGGAAGTCTTTTCCATCATCCATGGTGCAAAACTCTGGGGTCAGCACCAAATGGAACAGGCAAAAGGCTTATTTTTGAGCATAAGGAGTGTTCCTCAGTCTATGGAGAAATAGGATGAGAAGGGAAGTAAGAATCTTCAGCTTCCTGTCAGAATGTCTATTTTGTCACCTGGTCCTCCATGTGCCAAACCCAGTGGAAACTTTTCATTCTTTGTGCTGCTTGATACCTTTCTGACATCTGATGCCGTTGGCTTCTCCCTCTTTGAAAAATCTCCCCTCGTTTCCTCCTACTCTGCTGATTGCTCTCAGTTCTCTTTGCAGCTCTTCTTTCTCTCCGATTATCCCAAATGATGGTGTTCCCCTTGGCCCTTCCCCCTCCTCACTCTGCATGCTGTCGTTAGAGCCTAGAACTATAGCTCTCAAATCTTTAGCTCCAGCCTAAATTTCTCTTCTCAACCCAGAGCCCTGGTTCACCTCCTGGTGAACATCTGTTGGCCCATAGGTACCTGACAACAAATTCTCTCCCCATGCTTGTCCTTCAAACAACCACTTTCTAGGACTTCCCTGACAGTCCAGTGGTTAAGACTCCATGCTTCCACTGAAGGGGTCACAGGTTCGATCCCTGATTGGAGAATTAAGATCTCGCATGCCACACAGAGTGGCCAAAACAAAACAAAAGTCAGAAAAACTCCAACCACTTCTTCTCCAACGTGGAGTATCCAAAACAAACAAACAAACAAAAACAAAAACACCCCGACTGCTTCCTTCTCCAATATCCCCATCTCAGTGCAACTCATCATCACTCACCAGGTTGCCCAATCCAGAAACGAGGGATTCAACATTGATTTCACTTTTCCCACCGCATCTCACATCTAAGCACCCACCAAACCTTGCAATTCTTTATCCTTAATACTTTCTAATTGTCCCTTTCCCTTCATTCACAGATGCTGCCTGAGTTCAGTCACTTTGTCATCTCTTGCCCCCTAATTGTTCCTTCAGCCCAACTCCAGCCCTTCTGTACAAGCCATCTGTACAGAACACACATTCTTCAGTGAGTTTTCTCTAATAAGGGATAAATTTGAGTTTTATATGGTAGCCTGCTTTATATCAGCACTTGTACTCTGAGCATGGAACATTTGTTTATTCAGTCGACATTATTTATTAAATGCCCACAATGGGGCGGGCCTGGAAAAACAATAGCAAAACAAACAAACAAACAAAATATCCCTCTCATGGAGCTTGAAACCTAGAAGGGGGAGACGTAAAATAAAAATTAAATAGATACCTATAATAAATAATATAAATAAATAATATATATATATAAAGTTAGAGAATAAAAAGCACTTGTCAGAAAAACAGAGCAGAGAAGGAGGATTAGGAATGCTGATGGGGGAGGGCTGAAATATTACAGAAGGTGGTTTTACAGGGCCATGCTGAGAAGATGCCGTTTAAAGGCCTTGCCCATGGTAGGCACTCATAAAACTACTTCTTAAATGATGAAATACATAGATAAATGCATCATTTTGTATGAGCTCTGCAACAAGTGATGAATCACACACCCAAAAAATCCTCCCTATTTTCTAGGTGAGGAAACGGGCTCAGAGAATGAAAAGAGGTAGTTCTTTGTTGTCCTCTAAGACAAAAGAGGAAACCACCAACATTATCTCAATATTGAATTTACAACAACATGAAGACCTATGTGTGATTCAGGTGGTCTGGAGTTTGAAGTGCGTTTCATCGTAAAATGTTTTGATCAATATGACATTCTATGACACATAGAAGGTCCGAAGTGAGGCTGAACTGGGTCGGGGCTTCTTTCTGGGCTGGTCTGGCTTGAGCCTCGCAGGCTGGCCACTCACTGACCTGCTTGCTATTCGTTCAACTAATGTGAACTGAGTGTTTGTAACAGTGTTTTAGATGCTGTGGATTCTGCTGTGAACAAAACAGACAGTCATGGCGCTCTTTGAAAGGCAGACAGTAAGATGAAGCTGGTAGTGGTGACTACTCTGAAGACAAATGAAGCAGAGTTGGGGATGGGAGGTTAAGGGGTTGCTGATCAAGGTGAAGTGGGGGAAAGAAAGGAGAAAGTGATGGTCTCATGGCAGAGATGGATTTGGTTACCTGCTAACAGGGAAGACAGACTCAAAGCACCAGGAAAGGAGTTGGGTTAAATGGACAACTCTTGTCCAGGGCTTGTGGCTATATTTGCAAGAGTAACCTCAGGTTCCCTCCCTCCTCCCCACCAGACAAAGGCAACTACTTTAAATTCACTGCTGGTCTTTGTTTCACTCCCTGAAATTCACTGAATTTCTCTTTCCTGATTTTCTTCCTTCCTAGATTTGTAACTCCAGGTTGGATTTTTTTTTTTTTTTTAATGTGGGGGTCTATCCTAGAACTTAAGACAAAGGAGATCAAAGCAACTTCAAGGTGCTTATAACCCAATAAAGCATTTCCCAAAGTGCACTGTTGTGTGCTACTGGGGCTGAGAGGTTCTGAGTGGTCCTCTCCACCCCCCACAGGGAAAAAAAAGCTTAAATATGACTCATGAAGACATCTGCTTTATTGAGACATGAGCTGTAATTTAATTGCAAATATTCGCTTTTGGCTCACACAAAATGGGTAGATGGGGGTAGCGTGGGTGAATAGTGCAGTTTGGGGAGAGCCTGGGAGAAGAGCCTTTTATAATTATTCTGTTCCCTCAGAGAGAAAAAAATATCTTTGGGAAACTTAAGGCAAAATAATTTCTTGCATTTACTTTGACAAATACCTTTTTTTAATGGCAAATGATCCAGGATTTTCATTTACAGTATAAATATAAGGTCTCTTTTTAAAATAACTTTAATTTGTAAAGTGAGTGCAAGTGGCATATTCTTGGATTAGTTCTCTCAACCTCGTCTTTTCCTTCCAAGAGGTTGGAAGTCTTAAAATTATACTTTGAAGACACCCTTGTTGTCAGGGTTCTGTATATGAATTACATTGTGCCAATTAGTTGCCTGAGTTTTGTAAGGCAGAAATAAAGTAGATGTAGTCTTGCTGCAGTGGAGGCAGTGGGTTAGTAAGCTTTGAGAGATTTGAGTGCATGCAAGCGTCAGACTCAGGGTTCCACTTTCTAGTCAACAGCCTCCTGGGAGTGAGGTGGTTATGGAGGCATCAAGAATGGAAATGTGATAAGCACAGTTTTTTTTTCTTTGAGAGTGAAACCAAAATTCCACTGGTGTCTCTGACTTCCACTCCTCCCACCATTTTGTAAGCACTTATCTCCCTGAATTAAATCCCCTTCTGCTTGACATACCTAGAGTGTCTTTTCTTGCCTTCACTGAACCTTGATGATGTGGCACATATGGCAAAAGTTGTGAAGATGATTAATACTGCTCTTATGGAGCCATGACTAGAAACACACAGTCTCAGAATTTATACACAAAGGAAAAATAAGTGGATTTCAGAAATGTTGTAATTGGGGAGGCAAAATAAAGCTGCAAATGCTGAGGCAAACATTCATTAGTGGATGCTCTGTGACCTCAAATGATCTATTCAATTTCTTTTATAAAATGTGTTTTCAATTAATTTAATTGTTTTAGAGTCCCTTAGCTGACTTATATTTCAGCTGGCTGGGAGGATGTTTGGTGGACATTTTTAGTGGAGTATAGGAAAGCAGTTTGCTTCTTTGGTTGTCTTCATCACAGAGTAAAAGCTACACACTTGCCTGAAGTCACCATCCCATTTGGTCTGCTATTCCATTGCCCTAGCACTTGAACTTCTGAGAAAAGCAGACATTGGGATCATTGTCCCTTTTATAAACATGAAGAATATCTTTAAAGAGATACAGATAAACCATAGACATTTGGGTCTTCATACCAATGACTGGGGCATCTGTGAGGAGGAGAGAAACATGACAGTGGCTGTTGGTCCTGTGAACACACTTATACACCCAAGAAGTCTGTTCAATTTCTCAGGGGGCCTTGGGAAAATTTGGCTGCCTCAGGAAGCCTGAAAGAGAATATGTAGAGCTTTTGAAAATATCTATAAACATCTGCACTGTTGGTACTGTAAGCAGAGGAGACTTTTGAATACGGAGCTGGCAACTCTTGCTCTAGAGTTGAAGTGTCTTAGGTTTTATTATTTTTTATTTATTTATTTTTTTGGTCATGTCACATGGCTTGTGGGATCTTAGTTCTCCAACCAGGGATTGAACTGGGGCCCTTGGCAGTGAAAGCATGAGTCCTAACCACTGGACCACCAGGGAATTTCCAAGGTGCCTCAGGTTTTAGAGGGATTTCATAAGCAGAAATTACCTCTTTGGCTGCAAGATTCCCTTTTTCTTCTTTCGCTTTGGTAGTAGGCCTTTGTTGTTTTACCTGTCACTATCCATTCTACCAACTTCTGCTAGTCATTCTTCACTCTTCCTTTGGGCTGACTGGCCTGGCCCCTGAAGACTTTTGATAGAACCATTTGGGAAAAGAAAAGTCTTTCTGTTGGTGTTAATAAACTGGAAGACATAAGCTTATAACTGTAGGAGGACTTCCATGTAAAGAAACTCAGACTGAAAATTAAGCCAACATGAAGGAAAGATGAACAAATAAATGGAAAGAGAGAGAAACAAAGACAGAATTCTTTAAATGCCATATGAGCCCTGGATCCAGCCATACCTGAACCCAGTCTATACCCCTAGATTTAATTACATGGGTTAATGAGTATTCTTTAATGCTTAAATCAGCTTGAACTGAGTTTCTGTCACTTATAATCTAAAACATGCTGACTAATATTTTAATTGTTCTTTCTCAATGTTAACACAGTGCTAAGTACAGAGCCAGTGCTGTTTCTTTTTCTCTTTTTCTACCACATTTCAGAATTCTTCTGATTCCCAGGTTCATCAAGTAATCATTCAGCAATTATTTATTGAGCGCCCATCATATGGCCAGCATATGGACTTTGCTGTTAAAAAGTTCAGAGTCAATATTGCTTTCCTAAAGTCATCTCAAGATGGTAAGCTGGCTACTTTGTTTTACAAAAAAAATAAATAAATAAAGAGAGAGAGATTGAACTCTCAAGTTAAAAATATTTGTAACTTTTACCAAAAATTTTACTTTATTTCATGAATCATTTCACTTAGTGGTAGAAATTACCTTTCTCCAAATTTCTTCATGTTTTCAATGTGGCTATCACATCTTCTCCTTAGGAAAGTTACTTAGGCTCTCTGAGCCTTAATTTTTCTCATCTATAAAATAAAGGGGTAAAAGGGGTTCATCTGATATCTTCTCAAACTGAAATTCTGGCAATTAGCTCACTTATATAGACCCCCTTTTTCCTTGGCAACAATTTCCTACTCTGCCCTGTAGTAGCCTTCACTGCATGTATATCTCCCACTTCCCAAACCCAGGAAATCAAATGAGTTTCTCAGAGGAGACTGCCTTGCTTCCATTCCTAATACTTATCCATTCCCTATGCAACAGCCAAATCAATCTTTCCAAACAGTATGTCAGATCAAACCACACACTCCCCACCCCAACTTATGATTCAGTGGAATGCTATCCATCTTGGAATAAAACTCAGATTCCTTATATGGCCCCTGTCTTCCTTTTCCTCTCTCCTCTGACCTCCTCTTCTTCTCTCCCTTACTTACTATACTTCAACCACAGTGTCCTTTTGGCTCCTCCTTGAATATGCCAATCTTTGTTCCATCATGGCCTTTGGTCTTGCAAATCTCTCTTCCTAGAATATTTTTCCTCCAGATCAAGGAAATGTTTACTCCCTCACTTCACTCAGGTCTTTGCATGTGTCACTCATTCTAAGTGATTTCCTGACTCCCCCTTCCCTCCCCTATCTAAAATAACATCCTGCCCCCACTCTTCTACTTATGTTGATTTATTTTCTCTCCAGCTCTTATCACTCTCTGGAATTATAGTAGATCATGTTATGACAGTACTATGTTATATAATTAACATTTAATTTAATATAATTTAATGTAAATTATATTAGCATAGAGAGTAGCAAATAATAGAGGCTCAATTGGTTTTTGTAGAATGAATGAGTAATTCTACTCTAATTCCCATATTAGCCATCTCTTTAGCTTCGAGGCATATATGACAATAACTCACATTGGCTATAGTATCCTCTTTTAAGCATCTTTTGCTCTAATGTATGGACAGTTGTTCTATCCAAGCAGATTTTAAGCAATTTGGAGATTCCATGAGCAGACATCATTTCTTTTGTGAATTCTCACAGAATCTCATCAGCTAATAAAATTTTAATAATATTCTCATAGGGGACTGTATTTTATTTTTAAAAGACAGGTTTTCTCACATTCTTAAAAGATTCAATTGAACATGGCAGAATTAACTTCTAAGACAATCTATAATGGGTAGTAGATATAATTTGGATCACCAAATGGAAACACGAAACAATGTTCAGAAGTCAGGGTACAGACCCAGGATTTAAACCAAACTGAGGTGATCTACTAATGAGGCATTTCCACCATTTTATCAAATTCATCCAATTTAACCACTGGATTATGGTGATATGGTTCAGCCAAATGATCACAGTCAGCTGGACAATGTGCTCCCAACTTACCCAGAGAGCAGTTCATGGTAATCATCTCAGAATCTTCATCTATATTTGGTGAAAATTAGGAGGTCAAGGACAGGATAAAACTTAGAAGATGAAACATCAAGAATCTTCTTGATATCTGTGTTTACTAAAAGGTAATAAGAATGTACAAGAATTTTTGCCACAGCGCTGTTTGTAAAATGGCGGAATCCCCATGTCCATCAACAGCAGAATGGAAAAATAAATCATGGTATATTAATGCAATGGATGACTATAACAAAAAAGAAGAATGAATGATTTACAGTCACATGCAATAATATTAATGCATCCTACACACATAATATTGAAAGAATAAAAACACCAAACAGTCACAACAGTATGTACTAAATGTATAAAGTTCAAAAACAAGCAGAACTAATCCATAATGTGAGATCAGGATAGTGGTTACCCTTGAGGAGTTAGTGACCAGCAAGGGACATGAAAGAGGCATCAGGGGTGCTGCTAATGACCTAGGTCTGATTTTGGGTCCTGGTTGCACGGATGTGCTAACTTTACCAAAATCCATTAAGCTGTACACTTATATGTGCATGTTCCTGTATTTATTTTACATTTCAGTAAAAGTTTACTTTAAAAACCATTCTTCACATGTTTAAGGACTTTTAAGCCAAGAAAATTATGAAAGCCTCTTTTGCAAGTACTCACAAATTGATATGCCAACTTTTAAAACCATCTGAAGCATGTGTTGAAAAGACGTTGAATCTTTAGCTGAACCTCACCAAAAAAAAAGAACACATTTGATTCTGAAGATATCACATATCCCTGAATTTTTCAAGAGAAAATGACTTTGTTTTCAGGATCCCAAGTTATATATTTTCCAAAAGCTCACTCATTCCCTCCTGGCCATTCACCAAAGTACATTCATCAATCAATCAATCAATCAGTAACTGAAGGGGAAGGATGATGATGGATAGACATCCTTTTTATCTTCTAGCTCAGATTATAAAATGCTAAGGGACTTCTGCATAATGAGTATGGCTCAGTAGGGAGTTGGGAGGAGGAGTGCAGGAAGTACGTGTCAGAGGGAAATGAGGTCATCACCAAAGAGGAGGTAATAGGGCAATATCTGAGAAAGGTGGCACCTCAGATATTGTTCTCCTAGCCATTGTATAACCAGCCCCTAAAGTTTATACGTAGGTGACTAGTTTATAAATCACACTATCTCAAGAATTCTGCCTCTAGTAATGGGAGACTATGTAATTTGGATTAGCCTTATCATGAGGACAACTAGAAAAACCTGGAAATGTATATTTTAAAAATTAATAATAAAAGTCAGCTTGAAAGTATGAAAGAGTAAACAAGATAGTGAAGAATTACCAAGTCAACATCCAGGGGAATGTGGAAATCTAGAGAGTGAACCATTATTTGGTGCCACTTTTTGCCAATACGGAAGATGCATCTGAGAGACTGTGTAAAGGGTTTTTTGTCAGTCTCACTGTATCAGGAAGACAAAACTTGGAACCAAAGTTACCCAGCTCTCATATATAGTTTAGCTTTGAGTCATCTGGGTTGCCCAGATAATCTAAGTTCCTAAATTGGATTAAGGTGGCCTCAAATTGCTAGTGTCCCAGGCATGTGACAGAAAGAAATGAAATTCCTTTCTAGAGGAAGATAACATCATCATAGTTTGAAAAACCTGCACAAATATTTTCTTTTCAAATATAAGGTCTTACATAAAATAAAATCAGGTAAAAAACAGATCATTAAAAAGAAACATCAAAAACTTCAGATAACATAAAGAAAACCACAGGGTCTCCTAATATATGAATACAAGAACCAGAGTTTACAACAACTTTTTGCTATATTGAAACAGAAAAAATTAAGATTGAAAAATTTGACAAAGAACTTTGAAGATTTTTAAAACAACAAAATGAAATTCTAGAGCCTAAAGATACAATAGCCAAAGAAAAAAATTAAAGGATGATCGTAACAGCAGAATAAACAGAGCTGAAGGAAAAATTTGTGAACTGGAAGACAGCTTGGGAAAAAAATCCAAATGAAGAGTGGAGAGATAAAATGGTAAATCATACTAGTTCACCAAGAGAAAGTCTGCTTTGTAACAAAGTCTTCCACATTGCCCCATTCTATCCACCACCTCCTTTTCCACCATCATTACAACCAGAACCCTGAACTGATATGCTATCACTCTGTAACTTTTTTCCTCACTAACACTATACTTTGTGGAAATTTTAATTTAATTTAGCTATTGTGAAAAGATTCAAAGATGACAAACTTGGAAGGAAGTGGTTATAGGCTTCTTTCCTCCTACAGATAACTTTTTGTCTTCACAGGGTATTTTTTAAATGTTTGAATGTAAATGTCTTTAGATTCATAAAGAAAAAAAATTAAAAACAAAAGGCAGTTTCTTCTACTTTTCACTTCTGTCACCAAATGTGTTGTGTGTGTTTTCTTCCACACCAAGCAATTTCCCAATTCTTAGTGGACATCAACTAAGTGTCCTACAATTTAACTCAATTATGATACTAACTATCTGGAATTAGCATAGACCCCACAGGTTAAGGGCTCAGTCCCACAAGACTGCTCTCCACTTCAGAGGCTAGTTGAAAGTCTCAGGTTGTCAGTGTACTTCTGACACCAATCAGAGGTTCCCACGACCCCTCTTCAGGTTTGACAATTTGCAAGAATGTCTCACAGAATTCAGGAAAGTGCTTTATTCACTATTATCCATTTATTATAAAGAATACAACAAAGAAACAGCATAATGGAAGAGATGTATAGGGCAAGGTATGGGGGTTGATGAGGGGGCTTGAAGCATCCATGCCCTTTCTGGGCATGCTACTCCCCTCCTCTCCCCCACCCCACACCTCAACATGTTCAGCAAACAATCTCTTCAAACCCCTTCAGTTAAAATTTTTATGGAAATTCCATTATGTAGGCACAATTGATTAAATCACTGGCCATTAGTGATTAACCTAAATGCCAGTCCGTCTCCCCTCTCTTATGTTTGGGGGGTGGGGCCGAAAGTTCCAACACTCTAATACATGGTGTGTTCCTCTGGCAACCAGCCCCATCCTCCAAGTGTCACCTCATTAGCATAAACTCAAGTATGATTAAAGGGACTTATTACAAATAACAAAGGCTCCTCTTCCCCTGTTACTCAGAAATGTCAAGGGTTTTAGGAGCTCTGTGTCAGGAACCTGGGATGAAGACAAAATATATATTTCTTATGATATCACAGTATCACAAATAGGCAAACGATCTCCAATTAATCATGGCCACCTCCACTCTTTGCATACTACAGTCATGTTTTCTACCTGGAATAAAGTCTTTTTTCTACCTTTGAATTAATTCTTAGGAATCCAAAAATGTTGCTCCTCCCTTTTTGCCTATGAAGTACAAGAAAGTCTCTGGTGGGGAGCAAAAAGTTACATAGAGGAATACAGATGTGTTTGTGATTATTGTCCCCAACTTTTGGTGTTTCCAAGGTACTAGTGTTAATTGGTTATTTGACATGAATGAAAGAGAGAAACAATGCTAATGACACAGAATCACCCAGCCCCAGATCTCAACCCTACTAGAGAAATGATCAGATATGATTACAACACCCCACTCTTCCAACCAAAACTGTCTTTGGAATAAAAAGCTACTGAGGTAAAACTCCAATCCAATTCTGATTCCACTACTCACTAAAAATCTTATGATAGTTAGAAAATATTGACTGTAAACACGAACCAAATTAGTGATGAAAAAGAAAAACAGGAAAGAACTCCATGCTAAAAATCCAACCACATATGAAATTAGCAAAGCACCCTGAGAATAGACCATAAGTGTTACCTTCATCAAAAGCTTCCGGAAAGGGGAATAATTGTCCCTCCATGATACGGTCACCTCCTCCCCCCTCAGCTCTAACTGAACTGTTCATCTAGAGCCCAGACAGCCTGGTCGGAGAAACTGAGCCCCTGATCTCTGTGGTGTCTGTTAGTTTAGGGTTGATGGTTCTCCATTAGCACCATCAGTAACCGCTGTATGGCCTGCATAAAACCACTTACCAATTCTAAGCCTTAGACTTTTCATCTGTAACATGGGTGCAAACCAGGTGATTTCAATTCTAAAGGTTGCTTTCCATCCTAAAATCTCACTTTCTAAAATGTAACATTCCATTTCTTAACCTAGGTGGTGATTACACAAATATTTGCTTTACAATTATTCTTTGAACATATATGTTTTATACAACCTTCTAAATAAGTAATGTTTGAAAATGTGTTGAAATGGAAAAAAACCCTATGAGAGGAAGCCAGTCTAGTACCATTCTTGAATTCATAAAAGTAGGTGTGAAAATTGAATGCTAGAGGCAAAAAGCCAAGAGCAGATTGAAGCTTGTAAAATTCCTGAGGCTTCAAACCATTTCAGTGATAAGATAGAATCTAAGAAAGTGGAATGAATGGGAACTTGCAGGGCAAGCTGGACAGTTGCGAGCTCATAAAAGTTTCCAAAATGGTCCTTGGAGAAAATTGGAATCCAAGGGTTGTTATTTAATAGCTAAATTTTCTCTTAGCCAAATGTGACTGTGGATATACATAGCATAGCCTAGGAAACAACTTTCTCCTAGTAGTTTACAATAAGGAGCATCTTAACATTCTCAAAATGACTTTGTTATAAAAAGTTTTTCATTACAGCATTATTTCTTTTGCCAAGCATTGTGCTGGGCCACATAAGTCTGCTCTCAAGGAGCTTGCAGACTTAGAAGGCTCTATGTCACTTAGAATAAATTCCAAACTCCTTATTCCTCTCTGACCTCAACTAAGAATACTCCCCACTGGCCTTTTGTCTTTGTTTTATCAAACTCCCTCCTCAGGGCCTTTGCACTTGCTGTACCTTCTACCAGACATTCAACTCCCCCCATCTTTACCTCGCCAGCTCTTTCTTACCATTCAGGTTTCAACTGAAATGTCGGAGATGCTTCTCTAGACCTCCAAATTAAACAAATTAATGTTCTAGTCATTCTCTACCTCATTTCTCAAAGTAATGAACTTTCAATACTCAACATTTGTAAGTACTTTTTTTTTAAAACGTATTTCTAGCCTTCCTTCTCTCAATATAGAGAAAGTTCCATGCTATGCCCCAGTGGCTGGATCAGTGCCCAACACATAAAAGTTGCACATTAAATATTTTATTATTATTGATAAATGATATGAGGCAAACAAAAAAAAAGCTTTACAAAATGTTTTTTAAGGTTCTGTTTAATCTTAAGATTTATATGCTCTTAAATACTATCAAAGAGTTTAAAGCTTCATGGAGTTGAAAGGTAAAGAAAGGAAAGATGAATCCTGATTCTGTTTGTGTCCTCTATGTTGGTTGGTGTGATAGAGGGATTCACAGAAGGTGCTATTAGTGGGATTGGGAAAATTGCATATGATTCTTAAAGGTACAGAATAAGAGGAAATTATGCCAGGTCAAGTGAACAGCCTGAAAGGCATGAAGAGATAAGAATGCACAGAATGTTGCTAGAACAGAGGATAACTGGAAAGGAAGGGTAATTTGAGCATTGTCATGGAAGATTTTGGGCTTCTTTCTGTTATCTGCTGGTGACAGGGGTCAGGAAAGTAAAATGACCTCACTCATCTTATGGAAATCTTAGTCTGACAGCAGTGGGAAGAATGGATTTCTGTGGGTGTGAGCAGCAATGAATACTTTGAGATTCTGGCC
Source organism: Neophocaena asiaeorientalis asiaeorientalis (assembly GCF_003031525.2). Classification (NCBI taxonomy): domain Eukaryota; kingdom Metazoa; phylum Chordata; class Mammalia; order Artiodactyla; family Phocoenidae; genus Neophocaena; species Neophocaena asiaeorientalis. Next base: position 5,338,984 of record NW_020185334.1, on the reverse strand, counting down.
AAAATGTGTGTGTGTGTGTATGTGTGTGAGAGAGAGAGAGAGAGAGATTTAGACATTTTACTGGAGAGAGAAAACTCATAGCTTTCATCAGGCTCAACATAAAAGAAAAAAATAATAATAAATTAAAATATAAACAATGATGTAAAGGGAAAGTAAGAAGTACTCACATTGAAGATAAAGAAAAGATCCAACAGAAGAAATATTTGCCCTTTTTTTTAAAGGTTATCTCCATGAGTAGTATAAGCCCCCCATTAATTGAGTCTTCGTACTTTTGGGAAATGCTCAATTATACATATCATAAACATTCAGGCAGATTACATATTTCTAGAAGACAGGAGGAAGGCAATTTTTTTTACTGACAAGGTAGGAAAAGCTTAGACTACATCATATAAGACAGTAATTGCTTGAAGGTAGAAATAGGGGCAAATTCAGGTCTAACAAGCTAAGACAGAAAAAAAGAAAAAGAGAAAAGTACAAACCTTACTCATGTATGTCCTATGCGATTCTTGTCTCTGCCTCAGTTATCCATTCTTTTGTGGCAAGTGAGTTTCTCCTCCATGCAGAGCAGCTCCTCCCATACCCTATACATCAATGGTCAATTCTTTGGTCATCTGTGAACCAGCTCTCTGGTGATGTAATTGGCAAAACTGCTTGAAGTTTAAAGTATCAGAGCTAATCCGTCTTCCCTAAGTTATAATAATGCTATTACAGTGGGGGTAGAAACAGCCCCAAAGTAGAGAAGAGTGTGATCTTAACGGTGAAGTTGAGGAAAGAAGAATTAAAATGAGATGGTGACCAACAGGAAAACTTGATGCAAGTCAAACCAATGGTCATCTCTCCATGGGGATCAACTGGGGAAAAACCGAGGTCAGATAAGGACATTGGCAAGAGAAGCCAACAGGCAGTGGAGTCAGATGGCCTTGTCCTTGTAGAAGCTATGCACACCCTTTTGAAGAGGAGAAAGCTAGATTTCAGGAATTGGCTCTAATTCAGTAGGAAGAAGTTGCAGGAGCCAGGAGGCCAAAAGATGTCTGCCATCTGGAAAAACTGGAGGAAGGAGGATGGGAAGTCATGCCGATCAGGGGTGGGGACTCAAGAAGAAAGAAAGACTATTTGGCAGGGATGCCTTCGGTGGGGTCTGAGGCACCCACAGTACTAGGAGAGTCAGCAATAAAAACAATGATTTCCTTTCCAAATCCTGATACATCTATATTTTGAACTAACATTTAGGAAAACTGTCTTTAAATATGTAAATGTAGTGTTTCACATGTGATCATCTTTTTAAAAAATGCATCAAAATCATTAACAGCAATTCTACAAAGTGCAATAAATTTATACATTTTTGTTAGGGGTAAAAGGAAAAGATACCAGTTCTCTCCAGATAGAGAATTTCTTCCTGGAGAAGCAAAAAAAAAAAAAAAATGCAGTGGGAGTCACTGAAATACTGGCAGGAAAAGTTAAGGTTAATAGTGGTTACAGGTACAGGCTTTTAAATGAGACCAGGTAGATCAGATCCTGGCTCCACCATTTACCAATTATGGGTTCTTAGGCAAGTTCATAAACTCTGTAAACCTCAATTCCCTTCACCATACAGTGGGAGTAGCACCCACATCAAAGAGTTATTATGAGGATTAAAATTCAAAATAGTAATGCATGTAAATTATTTAGCACAGTGCCTGGTATATTTTGAGAGCTAAATAATTATCTATCATCCCCATCATCACTATTATTAGTTAATTAGAGAGAGCTTCCAGAATTATTCATGGACAGTGCTAATTAGTATTGGAATCGTCCACACAGACATAGAGTACAGACTTGTGGTTGCCAAGAGGGAGGGCGTGGCCGAGGGATGGACTGGGAGTTTGGAATTAGCAGATGCGAACTATTATATATATAATGGGTAAACATAAAAAAAAAAATTTTTTCCGGGAAAAAAAAAAAAAAAAAAAAAAAAAAAAATGCAGTGGGAGTCACTGAAATACTGGCAGGAAAAGTTAAGGTTAATAGTGGTTACAGGTACAGGTTTTTAAATGAGACCAGGTAGATCAGATCCTGGCTCCACCATTTACCAATTATGGGTTCTTAGGCAAGTTCATAAACTCTGTAAACCTCAATTCCCTTCACCATACAGTGGGAGTAGCACCCACATCAAAGAGTTATTATGAGGATTAAAATTCAAAATAGTAATGCATGTAAATTATTTAGCACAGTGCCTGGTATATTTTGAGAGCTAAATAATTATCTATCATCCCCATCATCACTATTATTAGTTAATTAGAGAGAGCTTCCAGAATTATTCATGGACAGTGCTAATTAGTATTGGAATCGTCCACACAGACATAGAGTACAGACTTGTGGTTGCCAAGAGGGAGGGCGTGGCCGAGGGATGGACTGGGAGTTTGGAATTAGCAGATGCGAACTATTATATATATAATGGGTAAACAACAAGGTCCTACTGTAGAGCACAGGAAACTATATTCAATACCCTGTAATAAACCCGAATAGAAAAGAATATGAAAAAGAGTGTATATATATATATGCTTAACTGAATCACTTTGCTGTATAGTAGAAATTAACACAACATTGTAAATCAACAATACTTCAATAAAATAAATTTTTAAAAAAATGTATTGAAGTCGTCCATCTTCTACTGATTTGCTGTATGAATTTCGCTGAATGATTCAGCTGTAAAAGGGGAACAAGATCTGTGTCTAGGTTAAATCTCAAGAATTTAGATCATAGACATTGTTATTATTAACACTGCAGTGGCACAGACAGGGGTGTTGAGTCCTTGTGTCAACTCTACCATGAACTCACAAGCCACACATCTGTATAAAGTTTATTGCAGTCTCCAAGGTTCATTTGAATTCCAACATTCTTTGATTCTGCAGCTACTGTTTCAGCTGCAGCACTTGTGAGCTAAAAATAATATAACTCCCCTTTGCCTGTATGGGTATGCTTATGGGTACTGAAAATGCAAAGCATGTGAGTATGTAATCTTCCACAGGTAAGAGATGGGTTGCCCTGCTCAGCCCAGCCTGCCTTTTCACAGCAGCCATTTTGTTCTGCCCTTGGCTGGCTGCCTCTTCAGTAATTTTCTGCAGAAAGCTCCATCCTCATCCCAGCCAGCAAGAGGAAAATGAATTTGCTCAGCAGTCCCAGGCATCCCTTTGGATGTTGCAGGAGAGAGCACGCCAGGCATTTCACTGTTAATTATCAGCAGCCTGGCTGCTGTGGCCCCTTGCTGTGCCAATTTGAGAGATGAGACTCTTTACACTGCTTATTAGGCTCAGCTAAATAAATATTACCCGGCATTAGTGTTGTCAGAGATACAGTCTGAATTCAGCTCCCTGGAGTGGCTGTTGGTACCCAAGTTTTACACCATCACTTTTCCTTCCTGGCTTCCCTCTCTTACCACACCACCGTTGATCTCTTTCACTCCTCCCTGGACATTCAGCTGGATTCTGACATCAGGGGGCTGAAATATAATATCATTGATTTAGCTCCTTTTTTTAAGGTTATCAAACACCGTACTATTAGATTTAAGGGCCTCAGTATTAATTACCTCCTATTCTTTACCCAACAGACTAAATTTCTCAGCCATGTGTTTTGAGTTAGATTTCCCCACCCTCCAAAAACTCAGGGGTGAGTTTTGATAGGCTTAAGTCCCCTGGCTGCAATGATTGCTTTATAGGTGGGAATATGACCCTAATCAGGGCAATCATAGCCTGAAAGACTGAACTACAGAACTTATTTAAACTATTTGGAAAACAGACTTTCTCTTCTTGGCTGGATATTGAAGTTAGAAAATATAGCTACTGTTAGCTGTTTTGTAACCATGAGGGTAGAAACTACTGAGAATGGAGCCAACACATAGAAAGTGACACAAAGAAATAGAGGGTGAGAAAAGCCCCATGCCTGGTCAAGAATTGAAGAGCTGGATCAAGCTTTACCTGAAGTCATTCTAATTTTTTAACATTTCAGTTTTGCATCATTATGCCTCTTTTAGCACTTAAGCTTGAGTGGGGGAATTCTAATACTTTCATCCACATATATCTACTTGTTGTATGTGGTCTCCCTGATGTGCCTATTTGTAGCAAGTGCAGGTGGAGCCCTGCCATATCCCCTCAGCTCTTACCATAATAATTCTCTCCTACCTGAATTCCTACTCCTAAGGGCATACTCTAGTGTTTCTGCCTTAGAACAAGACAGACCAAAGTGCTGGGTAATTAATACCCCTTTGAGGCCGCCCTCAGTCAATAACTGGCAGAAGTTCATGGATAAATACCCCAGCCTCCTTGCTCCCTCAGGATAACTCTGAGATATATTCTCTATATGGGCTCTCAGAGTTCCCCAGTGAGAGTGAGCCTGATTTCCCTAATTGCTTGCCTTCCTTTCCCCATCCTACCTCCTCACTTCTTTACGGGCTTGTTGGCATCACCTTCTAACTAAACTACTTGCACTTGGGTCCCTGTGAGCTGAGACATCACTTAACAGAGCAGCAAACTAGAGCTACACTGGCCCACAGGAATTTATAAAAAGTAACATCTACTTAGAACTTTAAAATGCACCCCACAAATTGTTTAACTTACCACAATTTTCATCTTTCCACCCCCAAACAGACTGGTGTATACACAGACCATTTGACATTGACTCAGCCTAGAAAGCAGCTATGAATTCAAAGCCCAGTAAGCCAGTGTGTTCTTTCTTGTCATTGCTGGCCAAACAGAGGGTGATGTACTAGATGGAAGGTTTTAGGAGACAGACAGAAGTAAAAGCAAAAGCTAGCCAAGGTGTGGAGGATGCCCATTAATCCCCAGGCACCTACAATGGCAGTGAGCTGTCTAGATGCATCCATGGGAAGAACCAAGTCACTGAAGTTACTAATTTGGTGGTCCTGAAAGATGAGCAACACAGACATGTTTAATCTCTGGACACACTCCCTCCCCTGCACAGTATCTCTCCCAGTTTCTAAGCCCTCTTTGCTAAGGAAAACATCACCAGGCATGGGGGCTTTGCCAGAAACATGCATTTGCACTCCAAATGGTACCTGTCAGATGAAAACCGCACTTCGAAATAATGCACTCTGACTAGTCTCACTAATGGGATGTTGTCTATTATTTACATGAAAAATGTTGAAATGCAGACTCCTTTGTTTTATTTTTATTTTGGACATTTAAAAGAAAACATTCAATCTCATGCCAGTGGGAAAAGGTTCATTTCCCCTTCTGTGTTCCTTTCCATCTTCTAATCCTAGATTCTTGCCAAAGAACACATATGGCCAACAGGGCTTGCACTGAACCCTGTGCAATTCCACTTCCCTCCTATGAGAAAGTACAATCATGGGATAAAAGAGTTAACACCTTCAAGGTAAAATAGTTCAACTTCCTCATTTTACCAATAAGGATAAGGAAGGCATGAAAGTCTCAGATGACAAAGCTGGATGGGACTTGAAGGGCATCTGATCCAATTCACCCCTGCCACAGATGAGGAAACTGAGGTACAGATCAGTGAAAGACTTTGTTCAAGACGTCACAGGTGGTTAGGGACAAAGTTGAGGCTGGAACTGAGGAATCTTGATTCCACCCACTGCCCTTCCTCCTCATACCATGCTCATTATTTTTGTTTAACTTTGAATTTTTGTTTCACTTGCACGTTTGTTTTATCTTAAGCTCACACTTCAACCCTATAACTTATCTTGAATGTGGTGTGGGATGTTTCTTCTTAGAAAACCTGAGATTATACCATTGCATTTAGGGGTCTTGCCTAAATAACTGCACTGGGGAGAAACCCTCTCAGTAATGAATTTTGTCACTGGGAAATCACTAGAAATATCCCATGGCCTTTCCTTCTCTCTTCAGATACAGCCTGAAAAGTCAGATTATACTGATCCAACCTTGGTCCATTTGGTACGATGCTCATTCCTAAGCTCAAACCCGTTCCTGGGCCTGAGCCCACGTACTGGTGTGGCCAGAAAAATGCCAGAAGCCATATGGCCTCCCCAGGCCACCTCCCGGATGAAGTTGGATGGCACACCTAGGAACCAACTCACTCCAAGAGATAGAACAGATGGCACCCCAGATATTAATATGTAGAATGTAGACTGCTAAGGTTGTTAAATAAGTTTATATTTTTAGATGGATTCATGAAAATCAAGAATTTTAAAGCCAAACTGAAAGCCAAGCAAAGGAAACCACAAGACACCGTTCAAAGCTGTGCACTATTCTGTATTTGTTGGCACTGGCTTCCATAGCATCCTCCAACCTCCATAGAAACCACTGGAAAATAACCAGGAAGAAATTAAGTTACAACAAGAAAGGACTTTGGCTTCAGAATTCCATGCTGTGAGACCCTAGAAATGATACTGATGCCCACATTGTCATTTGGCAGAACAAGAAGCAAGCTGAATTTTTCCCCGTCTTCACCACCTGTTCCATGTTCCTTTCCTGATAATCCCACACTGACTATCCCACCCCACCTCAAACTACTTATGCTTCATTTTGGCTGCACCAGGAACAAGGCCTAAGGAGTATAACAACAATGCAAATCACTGAATCAGTGGAATTGGACAAGAAGATAGACGTGTAAGAATCTCCAATACAAACAGGACCCATCAGAAGGCTTCGAGTGCTCTGCCCATTGTTAGTACCACCTTGCATATGAAGTTATTTCCAGTTTACAGAACACTCTCATACTCATGATCTCATTTGATTTTTTTTTTTTTGCGGTACGCGGGCCTCTCACTGTTGTGACCTCTCCCGTTGCGGACCACAGGCTCTGGACACGCAGGCCCAGTAGCCATGGCTCACAGGCCCAGCCGCTCCGCAGCATGTGGGACCTTCCCAGACCAGGGCACGAACCCGTGTCCCCTGCATCGGCAGGCAGACTCTCAACCACTGCGCCACCAGGGAAGCCCTCATTTGATTTTGATCTTTGTAACAACCCTATGAGATAGAGAATGAATTATTACCCTCATTTTATAGATGAGGAAATGGAGGCTCAGAGAGGTTAAATAGATCACTCAGAGATGCACAGATGATAAGTGGTACCACTGGGACTTGAACCCAAGACTCTTTGATTCCATGTCTAGCATTGCATCTGATTTGGCACTTGCCAATGAATTAACAGCCAAAAGGGCCTTCACGGGGGAATAATTCCAACTGCTGTTAGAACAGCCTAATCCATGGATTAACTGATTTTAATGAGTTAGAACATCAGGGGGTGGAATAAAATAATATTCCCATATTCTGTGAACATTCCATGTAAAGAAACTAGATTCTAATTTATGCATTATTGATACTTAGTGCTTCACCTCTCACTGTATCCATGACCTTTTACACTTCCTCCCACTGGAGACAGAATCCATTTCCCTTCTTCACTGATGATGGGTTTGGCAATGTGATTTGCTTCACCCAATGAAACGTTAGCAAATGTGATGCAACAAAGACTCAAAATGAACTTGCTTAGTTGAGTTTACCCTCTTTTGCTCTTATTATCTACCCAAAGTAGCTCACTGAACCAAGCCCATCTGAACCCATCCTAGATAATCCAACCTCCATCCAACCAGTGACACATAGTAAGAAAAAAAAAGATTATTTGAAATAATTGAGTTTGGGGTTGATCCGTTATATAGCAATAGCTGACTGATACACTACCTTCCTTTCATCTTTCCACCTCCAATTGAACGCAGATAGGGTTTGCCATTTGTTATCATTACTCTGTTTCTTTCCATGCAGTGAATCACCACCTCTTCTTAAGTCCTAGATTAGCAGGGGTTTCAATATCAGGATCTGTATCATCATAGGATTGTGAAAAGCTACTATTAAGGACCCAGTAAAACAGTAAAAATAAAGTGGATGAAGATATACCCACAAAGGAGAACCTCATAGGTACCAGATAAATATTCAATGAATGATCAAAAACTTTAGTCATTTAAAGGCTATTTTATAGTTAGCATGTTAGAGAAAACACACTGTCATTAGACAATATTTTCTATGTGCTTTTTTACATGGTGACTTGGTGCTTGGTGTGCTAGGAAGACAGACTGCCCATCCCCTAGTGGCTTATTGACTAAAACAGACAATACAGAGGCAGGCAACTGGTAGAAAATGTAGAATAGGTGTTGGATAAATTGATACTAAAAGGGTAAGGTTAGATATTTTCTTTGGTTTGATTCTGCCATTTTGGCTTTGTTGGATGCATCATCAAAGCCCCTAAAAACCCAGTTCTGCTGGCTCCCTAGAAATCTGCATCAGGCTTCCAGCTCTAGAAAATTACATGCTTTTCTTGGTATTCAGGAGGTTCAAATCCCCTAGTTCTCTAATCAACTGCTCCAAGCTGGGGTGGGGTGAGGAGTGGGGGAGGGGGAGGGTGTACCAATAGGGTATACCACTTACAGCAAGGATGTAGCTATTCATCAGTTATCTGCAGTTTCCTGAAGATGATGGAAAGACTATGTCTAACACCTGGTCAGCACTCAAGAACATTTGCTAAATGAAAGAAGGAGGAAGACAGGAACTAGTCCCTGCCCTCCCCATCCTTCCATCTTCCACTCTGTTTCATGTCAGTTTGATCAAGTAGTATCCATTGTGTGGTTCTCTCCAACTCTCATTGGTTCTAGCCCTATGATTCAGCCATTATACCCCTCCAAATTTCTTCAATGATCACATCCTCCCCCCAGTCCCTGGCACGGTGACCTTGATACCTGCAGATTTTCCATTTTAGCTCTCAACCCCTTTCTTGATGTGCCCCAGTGCAAGGTATTTTGTACATAGTTCCCACCCTGACTGTAACTCCAGAAAGATGGACTTTGATTCTCAATTTTTTAAAATATTCTTTATAACAGCATCATGCTGGTCACTGAAGTACCCGGTGCTGTGCCACCTACAAAGAACTTTATTCTACAATAACTCATCTGACCTTCACCGCAGGTGGACAGTACAACCCTACCTGTTCAAATGAGGACTTGGAATACAAAGAGGGTTACAGAGTTGGAATACAGAGCAACCAAGATGCAAACCCAGTTTTCCTGTCTCCATCTCTGGGAATTATTTCTTTGCATCATGCTATTTTTAAAAAGCACTAGCACTGCTGAAATTCTTGGATATCCTTTATAATATTCCAATTTAAAAGAGAAAATTAAAAATTGCTAAGAAAAGAACTAGTTGGTGTGGCACACAAAAATGGCCACAAGAAGACGGAACGACTTAGAATGCCCATCTTTGCCAAAAATGACCATTAGCTGTATTCCAATGCATTAATATAGATCTTAAGATTCTGGGTTCCGTTGGCAGCACTCTCTCTTCCAAAAATAACTTCAGATTTAATGGGTAGAATGAGATTCAGTACAAAGGCCCTGCACTCTTTAAAACTCGGCTTCCAGCCAAGAGTTCAAAGGTGATTAAAGAAGAAATGTCAGGAAAGACCAAAGGCTGGCACCGCATCATGAATCACTCAACATCTATTGGAACTTCCTACTTTTTTTAATATTTACTTTCCAGAGTAATGGGGCCCTTGGGCTTTTGGAGGACCCTAAAAACTGCATCTTGAGAAGGTGTCCAGCTTATTCAGTAGCCATTGCCCAGTCTGATTTCATTTTGAGATCATTTCCAAATAACCAGCTTGAGCAAGAAATACTAGAAAAGTTCTAGGTTCAGGAGGAGGTGACAAGGGCATAGCTCCTGGCTGTTCCATGAACTGTGTGAAGTTGAGCAAATTCCTTGGCCGATTATGACCTCATTCTTTCCACAAATATTTATTTGAGCACCTACAGTGTGCCAGACACTGGAAGTAGAAGAGCCCACCAGACAAAGATCTTGCCCTCAGGGAACTCACATTCTAGGGGAGATGCATGATAAGCAGATAAGTAAACATAAAATAAAGACATGAAAACAGCAAGGAGGCCTATGGAGACAGCACAGAGAGCTATTTTGGATAGAGTTCTATTTTGGGGAGGGTAGTCTTTTGGGCAGAGTAAAATGAAAGAAATGTCTGGGGGAAGAGAGTTCTAGGTGGAGGGGACAGCATGCCGGAAGGGCCATTGGTAGGGGTGCACCTGGTGTGTTCATGGAACAGGGAGAAGGCCAGATCCCTTGCTCTGGCTGGAGTAGAGTGATAGAGGGGAAAGAGGGGACGGGGAGGAGGTAAGCGTTAACTGGGGCCCGAATTCGGAGGGTCTTTAGGCTTGGTAATGACTTGGGATGGGAAGTCACTGGAGAGATCTGAGCAGGTGACAGTATAATCTGACTTAGGTTCCAGGAGCATGACTTTGGCTGCTATACAGAGGAAGGACAGCCTTCTGTTCATCTGGAAGCAAACTGGTACAGACAAGAGAAACAAAGAGGGCTCCCCACTGACCCTCTATGAGCTGAGATCCCAAGTCATAGGCTTTGCTGAACAAGTCACTGCCCATCTTGGTGGAAGCACATCCAGGCTGGGGCAGCTCTTTCATCCCAGAGGACTGGGGCAGTGTCATTCCTCTGCCATTAGCCTATGGAGGAAGGACAGCTTCTAGACAGCAGGAGCTCCTGGGGGACCTGGTGACCACCCTGCAGCCCCTGGGACTCAGGGTGGCTTTTCAGAGATGGCCGCTTTGGGTAGTTCCAGATAGAAATGACCCAATTTGCTGCTCTTCATTTCCATCCATCCTCCAGCCTTTCTTCCCAAAAGGTAATCTGGAAAGGTCAGTGGGATTGAAGCACTTGGCCTTGGCCCTGGCCCAGCAGAGTGATTATTCTGTGGATGCTCAAGGCTTCAGGAGCTTATTTCTTTTTCTGGGTCACCTGCTTGGTGCGAATTCACCCAAATACAGCAGTTTGGTATCTTTAGAGCTATACATTTTAAGTGCATTTCTACTCTCCTACAAAAATTCAAGCTAGGGTTGGGGCAGGGTCCGTCCCTCTGTTTGAAACTTAGAGACCCACCAGGCCTCTTAGCTCCCACCACTGCTGCTGGAATCAGTCCTCTGCACCGCTGCGTCGTAGCCACTCCAAGAATCCTGAGTCATTTCACTGGTTCTGTTTTCCCCCCTTTTCCCGGGCTACGTTTCCTGAGGCCAAGGAACACTGCAGCTCAGCAATCGCCCACCCTT
>NW_020185334.1:5299608-5327600 GCF_003031525.2 Neophocaena asiaeorientalis asiaeorientalis | reverse complement strand
GTGGCACCCGCGGGGCTGCAGCCCGGCCTCCCTCGCCCCCTGCCATCTGCGGCGGAGGTGAGGGGCGTCAGGCCGGCCTCCCCTGGCTCGGGGGTCCTCTCGAGGGCTTTCCGAACAGCCCGCGCTCATTTCCGCGGGAGCCCTAGGGGGGCTGTACTGTCACTGTTTATTTCCACTTCTGCCCCAGGAGACTCCGACGGGGCAGAGCTTTCATCCACCCCCCGATGAATTCGGGGCCGTCGCACTTGGCACCGTTCCTGGCACGTCATCACGACTTGGGGGATCAGTAAACAGCAGTGGAAGGAAGAGGGAGGGAGGGGGAGGAGAGAGACAGGGCGGGAGAGAGGAGAGAAAACGGAAGCGGCCTTGAGCCTCCATGTCTGCAGAAGCGCTGCCCGTCTCCCTTTGAAACACAGGGATTAAAGCCGTGTTTAACCCCTTGGCCTGGCCGCCCCTCATACACCTCTGGCATCGTCCTCAATATTTATGCTTCTAGAGTGACAGTGATGTGAGCAGGAGGGAAGGAAAGGACAAGGAGAAATGGGGGTGTCTCTTGCTCTTAAACATGAGGGGGTCATAAACACTTCATTGTCCTCCAACCACCAGTTGCCCCCAAAGCAAAGCAGGCTGGTGGCCCTTTCCTTCCTTATCATAACCGCAGAATCTGCAGAGCCTGGAGGATTCTCAGACATGTCTAGGACCCCATGTTACAGATGAGGAAACTGAGGTTCAGGGAGGCTCTGTCATGTGCCCAAGTCGAGGAAGACAGGACAGGAATCAGTGAGTTGGAGCTTGGATTTCCAATCCCTTATCCTGCCTACTGCATCCCATGGCCTCTCTCTGAGCTTTCTCCTCTCCCTAATTTCCCAAAATGAAAGTTCTGGAAGAAGCCCCATATTGCGTTTTGCTCAGGGCCTGGACTCTGAACATGTGGAATTCTGGATGCAGAGACCCAGGCAACCAGCAGCCTGTGAAACCTCCACCCACCAGCGGGGAGCAGCTGCCAGAGGCTGCCTGACAACAAGCTTTCTGGGGCAGCTCTGCGCACGGAGAGGTATGTCGCTTGCAGCTCCAAAAACAGATTTTGCCATCTCATCCCCACATTTGCAGTCTCCAGTTGGCTTCTTGTGATTGGCCAGAACTTTTCCTCACTAGAAAGATGAGAAGAATTTGCCTCCTCCAACCGGCTGGGAGAAAACATTCTGCAGCAGAAAAGATGGGAATGACTGTTCCACCCCCGCTAATGGGGACCAGGGGGATAGGCGTGGGCTCCACAGGATGAATGATGCCAGGGCCCCCAAGGGTCCCTACACCTGACCCTGGGGGAGGTGGCCTCTGATGGGGTAACTGACCTTGAACCTTTCAGTCTGTAGTTGGGGGTGTCGGAGTGGATTCTCTGGCTTTCTGGACCAAAACGTTTCTCAAAATTTAATTTCAAAAGTTGTCATCAGGGGCTTCCCTGGTGGTGCAGTGGTTAAGAATCCGCCTGCCAATGCAGGGGACATGGGTTCGAGCCCTGGTCCAGGAAGATCCCACATGCCACGGAGCAACTAAGCCTGTGTGCCACAACTACTGAGCGTGCGCTCTAGAGCCCACAAGCCACAACTACTGAACCCACGTGCCACAGCTACTGAAGTCTGTGCGCCTAGAGCCTGTGCTCCGCAACCAGAGAAGCCACTGCAATGAGAAGCCTGTGCACCTGAACAAAGAGTAGCCCCCGCTCGCCGCAACTAGAGAAAGCCTGCTCACAGCAGCGAAGACCCAACGCAGCCAAAAGTAAATTAATTAAATTAAAAAAAAAAATTGTCATCAGGGCTGGCAACTTGTGTACACAGCAGGTGGTTGCTAATAAACTTCAGTTTGGGGGCAATTACAGCTACCTGTCTGCCGACCGCAGTCCACTCCCATGCCAACTGCACCACACTGATTCTTAGCTTTCTCCAGTGTCGGGAACTCTGCCCTGAGGGAGGCCCTCTTTGAGCCTGACCCGCAGGCTTCAAGGCATTTCCCAGGATCAGGCTTAATTAGCTATTAATATCCCTAATGCAGCAGTTCTGCCTTTGGCTACTCATTAGAATCATCTGGAGATTTTTTTTTTTTTTTTTTTTTCTGGCGGTACGCAGGCCTCTCACTGTTGTGGCCTCTCCCGTTGCGGAGCATAGGCTCCGGACGTGCAGGCTCAGCGGCCATGGCTCACGGGCCCAGCCGCTCCGCGGCATGTGGGATCTTCCTGGACCGGGGCACGAACCCACGTCCCCTGCATCAGCAGGCGGACTCTCAACCACTGCGCCACCAGGGAAGCCCCACCTGGAGAATTTAAACGAATACTGAGGCCCAGACCACACCTCAGAATGAATAAAGCAGTATTTCTGGAAGTGTTTTCTAAAAGTCCCCCTCGGGTGACAATAATATACAGTGAGATTGAAAGCCATTGGTCAGATGGTAACTGCTGGTTTTACCTGCCCACATCTGTCCCCCTTCTAGTAACAGCACCTGATGTTCCGGGGAAAATCCCACTCTCTCTTAATCCAAGTTACTGAGTGGTGCTCGCCCCACCCTCATCTCACACTCTACCCTTCTCTGGGAGGCTAGAAGGTTACCAGTTTGGCTAATTAGCATTTGACATTCCCCTGGAGAAAGCAATCTGTTCAGGCACACTATGTGACCCAAGGAGTCCAGTGAGAATCAGCCAGAAGACTTGTGCTGAAACTAGTGGGGAGGGAGACTTCTCTTTGTGCTGCAGTTATTTAGCAGAAAACATGGGAGTCCCAGGCACCCAGCAGCCATTTTTGTCACCATGTGGAGAAAGCCTGCCTGTAAATTAAGGCAACACAGAGGAAAAGAGAGATTACTGATGGAGTGAAAAAGATGGAAACCTAATTAAAACCATGCCTGAAGCCAGATACCCTTCAGTAACAAAAACAAATAAATTCCCCTTCTTCACTCAAGCCAATTTGAGCTGAAATTTCTGTGATGGGCCAGCATCAGAATTAATCTGTTACATAACTAGGTGTTACCTTGAAATGCAATGAACAGAGTCCTCATCTAAAGGGTCACCGCACAAATGAACTTAGATGTTCATGGGGAATAGTCCCAGGTATCTAAAGACAGCAAGGGCATGATGCCCACCTTCAAGGATGGTGGCTGTCAGAGGAGAGGGGTGCAGAAACTAAAGACAGACATGTCCTACTGCATTGTTTTCTTCAGTGAACATCAAGAGCCATGAGTAGCTAGGCCTTAGCTAAATGAGAAAAAGCTTGAAGCAGAAATAAGTAGATCCCAGGGATAATGTGTAGACTAATTTTAACCATGTCTGTTAGAGCTCTTTAAATAGCCAATAGAACAATGATACAGGAAGTTATACAGCCAAACAAAAGCAGACAACAGACCATCAAGACAATGCATTGGATGCTTTCTTGGTCAGGGGAAGTTTCCTGGAAAATGTACCCTCTGTCTGAAGGTACAAGGGCGGGAAGGGTAATTGACTCACTGAATGTTCAATTTGAAAATTATATCAGTTAGCTATTGCTGCATAACAAACACCCCTAAACTTGGTGGCTTAAAAAAAAATGATTTATTTGGCCCAGCAATCTGAGTTAGGGTCAGCTGAATCCTTCTTCTGGTCTCAGTTGGGCTCACTTATGTATCTGCAGTAAGATTCTGATCAGTTTCTGGAGTTGGCTGGCTGTTGGCTGGCATGATGGGAGTGACTGGACCATGTGTCTCTCACCCTTTAGCAGCCTAGCCTGGGCTTACGTACATGGTGGAGGCAGGCTTCCAAGAGTGAGAGGAAAATCACACAAGGAATCTTGGGATCGAGAATTAAAACTTGCACATTTTCATTCCACCCCACTATTGGTCAAAGCAAGCCACAGCTCCACTTTTTAAGGGGAGGAGTTGCAAAGTCACAATACAGCGAGCCAATAAGAACTGAACTCAGAGGTGATTTGACCCAACCCTTCCTATCTGACAGGTGAGAAACTACAACGAGTGAGCTTACCCAGGTCCCCCTCTGATTATGGAGGAGTATTCTGGCCTCCACACTTGATGATTTGTCTACTACACTTCCCTTTTCTTAGTTATTTCTCTTACAATGTAGATCACTTGGCGTCTAGTAAATTTTCCATAAAGTGACTAAGGATGACATTGTTTAATTTGCTACTTTATAATTAAAGAAACTGACACTCTTCTTCTCAAGGTCACCCACCAAATATATCGGGGTTCTTTCTCTGGACTGGGCACTGAGACACAACAGAAAACAGTGCAGACATGGATTCTATCTGCACAAAACACAGAGTTTACCATCTAAATGGGGTATCTGGACCTGAACCAAGACCATCCAATTCTTCCTCCGGACATATTTTTCATCCCCAGTTGCTGTTATGATTCTGATCTGTATGCTGATCTGTATTTCAAAGCCAGCTGTTTGCATTTGTGATGGGAACGATCTATATTAATTTACGGAGTTCTCAGCCTACGATTATTCCCTTTTCTACCCCTGCTAAGGAGAATTTTCTCCTTGACTACTCAGCTTTGTCTCTTCTCCCCTGGAGAGTTCTGTCTTTGTTGGGTAAGGTCCCAGGCTTTTATGACAGCTGAATATGGAAAATGGATAGAGACAGTTTGGAAGGAGCAGGAGGAAAGAATTGAGAAAATGATGAGACAGAAGAGCCATGTGTAGTGGGGCTTCAGATAGAACAGAAGTGGAAATAAAAAGGAAGGAATTTGGAAAATGAGAAGGTCCAGAAAACTATAGGTTATATGAAAACCAGAGAAAAAAGAATTTTAAAAACTGCTGTGCTGAATTATGAATTGGATCTCTTTTTTCTTCCAGATACGTAAAAACGGGGGGCAGTTTAATACTGCCCCCAAAGTTATGTGTCAATTTTATTATTTCAAGACATTTAGCGTTTGCCTGATTTTTTTCCATAATAAACCACGCTCTAATATTTGCCTGCAGGTTCCAAAGCACTATAGATTTCTTTTTTTTTCTTCTTTCGCTTCTTTATCTATTAGATATGATAGTAAAATTGAATTTTGGCACTCAAAGAGGACTTGGAGAAAACAGCCCTCACTCTGTTTTCAGGAACTGTACTTTGAGATATTTTCTAAAAGTACAGAAAATTGGACGGAATGATGAAACAAACATTACTTAATTACTGTTAACCCTTATATGACAGGAGTGAAGGACACGGACCCCAATGTGGTAGAAAATCCAATTATAATTTTACAGTTGGCCCTCCATGTCCTTGGTTCTGCATCTGTAGATTCAGCCAGTGGCAGACCTTGTAGTATTGTGGCATTTACTGAAAAAAAAAAAAATCTGTGTATAAGTAGACCACTGCAGTTCAAATCCGTGTTGTTCAAGGGTCAACTGTATATCTCCTTCAGAATGTTTAATTAAAATAGCTAGAATATTATACATGAGCTAAAGTCTTATTTATTCTATTTCTTTAGCCCATCTTTTCCCCCCTCAAACTGACTGACATAAATTTAGTGTGTTATCACCCAGTCCAGATTTTTCTATTTTGCCACATACATGTGGGAGATATATAGAGTTGTGTTTTTATATGGATAAACGTTATCAGGCTGAATGTAATGTTTTTCCATTTCTTTTTCCATTCAACATTTTTTGAAATCTGTGTTGATTTATATGGCTCTAGTTCATTCATTGTAACTGTTATATAGCATTCCATCACGTGAATATATAACCTTCCATTTTTATAGCTCTTTATGTTGTTTCCAAATTTTCTCTAGTACAAACAGTACTGCAGTCTACACAGGACTTTGATGTGTCTTCTGTGGCCGTGTGGGACACCAGCCTTCTTTTAGTACTTTCCTGACATATCAAATGCCTTTTCCATCTCTTATTTCCAACCCTTCTGAGTTGTGTTACTTAAGTGCATCTCTGGAAAGTGACAAATAGATGGATATTTTAAAACAATTTGATTGTCTCTAGTTTTTATATAATCTATTCCCATCATTATAATTACTGACATATTTGGACTTATCTCTGCCGTCTTATTTTGTGCATTCCATTTGGGAGATTTTTCTTGACTTCTTTTTCTTCCTCTCCATGAATTTTGTTGGATCCATTTCCTTCTGGCTTCCTTTATTGGTCCCATTTTATTTCTACTATTTTAGTGGTTACCCTTAAATGTTTAACATGTATACTTAAGAAATCACAAGTTAATCTTCATCCTTCTCCTTCTTCCAAACAGTACAAGAGTTTAGAATGCACTAACTCTGACCTTTGCTCCCTCATGTTATTATTTTCTAGTATGTTTGTTCTGGCATTTCTATGTATAATATTTGAGATAGAAGGAGAGCTCTCCTGGGTCAGGTCAACCTGCCATTGAAAGTCCCATAATAGAATTTTTAAAGATTGAATATTTGAAAAGTCTGGCTGTGCACAAAAATGTTGATAGTAATTACTGTAGAATGATGTGATGAAAAGTGATTTTTTATTCTTTTCTATATTTTTGTTTTTCTACAGTTTCTCCTTTTTTTCCATAATGAAAAACTGCAAAGAAAGAAAGATAGAAAGAAAGAAAGAGAAAAGGAACTTTTTTTTTGCTACTTTATTTTCATTTTGCACTGTAGTTTTCATTTTAACTAATGGTGGGATATAATTTCAAACTTGCCAATTAAGAGTAGTTTGATCTCTATCGTGTCAGTTATAAATTGGCACAACAATGCCACATAACAAACGATTTCAAAACCTCAGTGGCACGCAACATTGAGCATTTATTTCTCACACATCTGTATCTGCTGATCTTGGTCTGGGCTTGCTCATATATCTGTTATGGTAGACAGAATAATGGTATGCAAATATGTCCATGTCCTAATCCCCAGAATCTGTGAATATATTACCTGCCATGTAAAAGGAACTTTGCAGCTGTGATTAAGGATCTTGAGATGGAGAGATTAATTTTGATTATCTGGGTGGGCTTGATGTAATCACAAAGGTTTATAAAAGAGATTGGCAGGAGTTCACACAGGAAAGATGCTATGCTGCTGGCTGTGAAGATGGTAGAAGGGTCCATGAGTCAAAGAATATAGGCAGCTTTTAAAAGCTAGAAAAGACAAGGAATCAGATTTTCCCCTATAGCTTCCAGAAGGAATGCAGCTCTGTGGACTCATTTGAGACTTCTGACCTCCAGATCTGTAACAATAAATTTGTGTTCTTTTAAGCCACTAAAACTGTGCTTATTTGTTACGGTGTCAAGAGAAACCTTATACATCTGGGGATATCTGGAAGTTAGCTGATCTAAAATGACTTCAGCTGGGATAACGAGGATGACTCAGCCCACCTCCACATAACCCTTAATCCTGGGCATGTTTTCATGATGATGGCAGACACAAAAGTGCAAGAAAATGGAAACACACGGGCCTTCTGAGACATAGGCATTGAACTGGAACAAATCCCTTCAGCTTCATTCTATTCACTAAAGCAAGTGACATAGCCAACTCCAGATCCAAGAGTGTGGAAATAGACTCCCCCCTAGACTCTACCTCATTAGAAAGAGGAGTTATGAGGTCCCATGATAAAGGACATGGATACAGGATGGGCAAAGAATTAGGGCAAATGATGCAATCTACCAGAAGAAGGTTAACACAGTCTCTTTCAGATTAACCTAGTCTCATTTAGTAGGTACACGATTAAACACTTTTAATTCCAGATGCTCTATCAAGATAATACCTCTTCTTTCTCAGTTGGTTTCACAATCTGATCATCCCTTCTAATCTGGTGTTTGGATATAGGTAGAAGCTTACATTCTTACCTACATGTGGTTCTCTGTTGAGTCCCAATGACCTCAAGTTCAGATATACCTCACTTACCTGGTAAAACTCTAATCTTGCTGCATTCAGTGCTGATGGGTCTTGTGTAATTCATGGTCTGCCCTTGCTAAATTGTCCTTCTCTTTGGGTCTTGGTGGTGATACTCCTCCTCTGAGGAAATTGTAATGATCCCCATTCAACCTTTAGCCTGAGTGACCTACCTTGCTGTCCTCTACTATAAAATCATCACACCCTTTACTGGGAAGAGTCCCCTGATGGAGTCATAAGGCAGCTCCCTCAACTGTCTTACATGTCCCTCTGTCCGCTATCCCCTGGAGCATGCAGGAAATTCTGAATTTTTTATAAAGCATTCTCAGACTGAAGCAGGTGTCATAAGCTTTTTGCTGATTAACCTCATCATGCCATGTGTGCATTTCCATTTTGCCTTCACCTCCTTCTGTTGGCATAGGACTTTTCTAATCATCTTTAAAATTTCCTAGGGTCTACTCATAAGAGTGAGAAATTATTCTTCATACTCTGGCACTTCTCCAGAACAGTCTGGCTATTTCTCCCATTGTATTTATCTTGCATGATTTTGGCTCTAAATAACAGAAAGCCTGAGTCAAACTGATTAAACAGGATATAAAATTATTATATTACAAAATGGGAAGTCTAGTATTAGAATTGCTTGGTTCAAGACCTCAGCAATGTCAACTGGAATGTGGGTTCTTTCGGCTTTTTCCCTCTAAGAGCCACACTGTTGGCCACATTCCAAAGCTGGCTTCCCACTTGGTCACAAGTTGGCTGTAAATAGTACTGGCATCCTGCTTCCTCCATCACCAATGGGAGAGGGAAGGAGAATAACTTCTCTGTAACCTTGTAGCAAAAGGTTTTTCCTTCAGCCTGATTGGACCAACTCAAAACAAATAAGAAGGGACAAAAGAACGCCATGTGCTGATTGGCTAAAACCTGGGTTTCGGAAACAGTTGCTGTCAAGGGGATTACCATCATTTGCTTCAATTAAGCCCCACCCCTGTAACTGGAGGTGAGTTCAGTTTCCTAGTAACAAGGACTGTGTGAGATAAAGATGGACACAACAAAATCTGCCTTCCCCATGAAGATATGAATGCCAGTGATCCAGTGAGTAGAGAGTAGCAAGGCAGCAAGACAAACAGATCTACAGGAAATTCAGGATGTATCATAGAAAAAGAGCAAAATGAAAATGCAACCTACTAAATGGGATAATATATTTGCAAAAAATATACCTGATAAGGGATTAATACCCAAAATATATAAAGAATTCATACAACTCAAAAAAAAAAACCTGATGAAAAATGGGCAAAGGGCCTAAATAAACATATTTCCAAAGAAGATATACAGATTACCAACAGACACATGAAAAGATGTTCTACATCACTAATCATCAAGGAAATATAAATGAAAACCACAGTGAGATATCACTTCACACTTGTCAGAATAGCTATTATCAAAAAGACAAGAAATAGCAAGTATTGGCAAGGATGTGGAGAAAAGGAAACCCTCGTGAACTGTTGGTGGGAATGTAAACTGGTGCAACCACCATGGAAAACAGTATCGAGCTTCCTCAAACAATTAAAAATAGAACTACCATACAATCCATCAATTCCACTTCTATCTATTTTTCCAAATAAAATAAAAATATTAATTTGAAAATATATGTGTACTCATGTTCACTGCAGCATTATTTAACATAGCCAAGAAGTGGAAACAACCTAAATGTCCATCAATTAATGAGTGGTTAAAGAAATTGTGGTGTGTAGGTATATACATAAAATGGAATTCTACTCAGCCATAAAAAAGAATGAAATCTTGCCACTTGCAACAACATAGATGGACCTAGAGGATATTATGCTAAGTAAAATAAGTAAGACAGAAAAAGACAAGTACTGTATCATTTCACTTATATGTAGAATCTAAAAAACAACAAATAAACAAAACAGAAACAGACTCATAGACACAGAGAACAAACTGGTGGTTGCCAGAGAAGAGGGGAGTGAGGGTTGGGCAAAATAGGTGAAGGAGATTAAGAGGTACAAACTTTAGTTATAAAATAAATTTCATGGGGATATAATGTACAGCATAGGAAATATAGTCAAAAATATTGTAATAATTTTGTATGGTGATAGATGGTAACCAGACTTATCATTGCAATCACTTTGTAACATATAAAATTATCAAATCATTATGCAATACATCTGAAACTAATATAATATTATAAGTCAATTATAATTCAATAAAAAGACAATATAATGCAAAATGTGGGGGAAAAAAAACTTAGCCGTAGTAAAGTTGTAAAAACATAAAGTTCTCAGTGTTCGAGAACCACTTCAACAAGTAGAGGTGGTAGAAAGCCCTGTCTAGTCAAAGAGAACAGAATGAGCAATGTTAGGGGGTGGGAGACAGCATGAAGCATTCTGGGAGAAATCTGGTGGTGCATTCTGGGAGCACTTTCGCTTGCCTAGCCTCTTAAAATGTCTAAGGAAATGTGAGACATTCCACAGGAGAAAGGCGCCTTTCCTGCCTGTTTGGCTACAAAAACAACCACTACTGCTTCTAGAGTGCCCAGAACCAAGTTCCCTGCATAATAAAAGAGTCTGGATGGAGGACACAGTATAGAAATCTCAAGGTTAAGGGAGATTAAATTTAGCCTCTGTCTTCCTGGAACGTTCCTGGAGCTAGAGTTACATAGGAGGAAGGCCAGCAGTCAGACCTCAGGGTTTCTTCTTCAGCAAAGGGAAACGTCCCCGGCCCTGCAGGCATGCCTCTCAAGGACTGGTGGGGGCAGGTGCTGGGGAGCTGACGGCAAACCAAGAGGGAGGCTGACAGGAAGACAAGCGAAGCTGACCTTTTCCTCCCTTGGAAACATCAAGGATTCTAAAACCAGAGATCTGCGGTAGCTCTGATGCTGCAGCAGCTGTGCAACCTCATCCCTACTTGAAGAGTTTCTTCCCAATATGAAATAGGATTGGCATTATCTCAGAATAACTATTTGTAGGGCCAGAGTCCATCCATCAGCAGTCACTAGTCTCACTGATACTTAGATAAAAGCTCTGCCAGAGGAGTAAGGCTCTCTATTATTTTCCTAGGGCTGCCATAACAAAGTACTGCAAACTGAGTGGCTTAAAACAACTAAAATGTATTATCTCACCGTTCTAGAAGCCAGAAGTCCAAGATCAAGGGGTTGGCAGGACCATGTTTCTTCTGAGGTTATGGGTAAATCTCTTCCTTACCCCTTCCTAGCTCTGAGTGGTGGCTGTCAATCCCTGTAATTTATGGGCTTGCTGCTCTATTATGCTAATATCTGCCTATGCCTGTGTTTCTCTGCCTTCATATGGTGTTTTCCTCTTCTTATAAAGACACCAGTCATATAGGATTAGAGCCCACCCTAATGACCTCATCTTAACTTGATTATATCTGCAAAGATTCTATTTCCAAGTAAGGTCCATTCACAGGAACTGGGGGTTAGGACTTCCACATATCTACATACAATTCAACTACAACAGCTTAGTATTACTATCTCCATTTTTTGAAGGAGGAAACTGAGGTTCAGAGAAACCAAGGGATTTGTGTGATGACACTACAGTGGATCAATTGCACTAGTGGCCCCAATTTTTTCATGCCACTCTACAACTTCTTTCCACACTCATTCTAGGCTTGACCATGTGTCTTGCCTCAGCCAATGAAGGAGAGCAAACATGATGTAAGCAGAGGTTTGAAAAGTGCTTTCACATTAGGATTCATCACTCTTGTGTACTCCTGGAGCTCTGTGACCATTATGTGAATAAACTCAGGACAGTCTGCTGAATGATGAGTGACCATGTGGAGAGAGATCTCAGTCATCCCAGTGTTGCCATAATAAACCAGCCTAATCTCTAGCTGAGCACAGATGCATGAGCAAGTCCCACCAAGATCAGGCAAGCACAACCCAAGTCAGCAGAACCCATAGCCGACCCATAGACTCATGAATAATCATGAATATTTTTTGCAGTTTTAAGCCAAAAAAATTGGGGGGTGGTTAGTTACACTGAGATGACTAACTGATATAATCACATAGATGGTAAATGGTAGAGATGGTTGTGGTAAGGTGGGGGGGGCAGGTAGGGAGAGAAGAGTGCTATGGCTATGCAACAAGCCACCCCAAAACTTAGTGTCATAAACAACAACCATTTGTTATTTCTCATCAGCCTATGGTTCCACTAGGAAGTTCTGCAACCCTGGACCAGTCTTGACTGATTTTGGCAGGGCTTGCTCAGGCATCCACTACCACCTGCCACAGGCTGGCTGTCAGCTGGCTGGTCTAGGGTGGCCTCAGCTGGGATGACTTGGCTCTGTTCCATGTATCTCTCCCATCCCTCTAGCAGGCTAGCTCAGGCATGTACTCTTGGTGGTGCAAGGATCCAAGAGAGAAAGCAAAAATGTGCACGCACTTCTCAAAAAGATAGCTGCTATCTCATTAATCAAACATATATCATGCCCAGGCCAAGAATAAGTGTGGAAGGTCACTAGTGAAAGTTATGGATAAAGGGAGGCATGGAAATCTGTGTATATTAATGCAATCAATCTCCAGTAGCAAGTCAATAACCAGAAAGTTAGACACAGAAATGAGTTCTTAGAAGGGAGAAGAGAAGGGTGAAATTCCTGGAGGAAGAAGAACTGGGAAACTCAGAAAACAGTGTGATAACAAAATGAAAGTGAGTTCACACATAAGTACCTGGAATAAGTATTTGGGCAGAAGTCTGTAGAAGTACTGCCTGGAGTTGGCCCCAACTTGGTCCAGAATTCCTCCTACTGTTTACCCAGTAACAATCCCTTGTATTGACTGAGCAAAACAGAAGTTCTCAGAAAGCACAAGGGCCCCCGCCTCATGTCATATGGCCTCCACCTCATGATCCAACATGGATACTGAAATTCCAGCCACCAACTCTGCATTCCAGCCTGAACAATAGAGGGAGGAAGTGAAGAAAGGTAGAGATTAGCCTCACACACTTCCTCCTACACTGCATTGGCCAAAATGTAGTCACATGACCACAGGTAGCTACAAAAAGGCTAAGAAATATAATCTTTGTTCTCAGGGGAGGAGCATGTGTACAGCTAAAAATAAGGTGTTCTATCACTAAGGAAGAAAAGAAAAGGGATATTGAGGGACAACTAGTAATTTCAAACATGTAAATTCATCAAAATTCATTGTTTCCCCTTGAACTCTTTAGAGAAAGTGAATACATAAACACAGATGATGGCTGGGCATCTCAAAGTTGTTTTAAATATACAATTTGTTTTTTCCAAAAGAGATAAGGAATATTGTCCAAGTTAAATAATGCAGAAGAGTTTAAATGTTAGCAGTTGAATTGGTCTCTACATCCCCAGAGGCCATCCCAACCCAAAGAACTTTCCCATAGAACAATGCAGAAAGATCTCAGTTCTTCTCCAGAGAGTCTTTGGCTCTGAGGTAGGCAGTGCTCTCCTTACCTTCAAGGGGGAGTACTACTTTCAAGCACCCTCCAAGGGGGCAAGGGGAGTTAGTTCAATTCCTTAGGCAAAAGGGCCTCACCTGGGACTGATTTCAGAGAGACAGCAGTGAGCAGTCTTGGAAAGAGATTTTAGTTCCCTGCCCAGGAATTGAACCTGGGTAGCCTGGATGAAAACCAGGAATCCTAGCTGCCAGTCCACCAGTGGCTAGAGGCTAGAAGCAAAATTCTCCTGGCTCTTGCCCCATTTGAAAAATTAGTTTCTCAAAGAGGCAAAAAGAGCAAAACAAGTACAAAGTTTATTACTAGAGACACAGCATAACACGTGAGAAAACACACAGAGAAGCAGTTTATTTATGTAAGACAGAAGCAAGGCAGAAATACGCACCCAGAGAGAAAGGGTGTGGGCGTCCTCTCTAATGAGGAGGGGCACAGTAAAGAGGTGGTTACATCATGTGTATAGGGCAGTTCCTCTGGGTCTTTGTTTACCTTTGGCCAATTATCTTGCTTCTTTTCCCACATCTGACCTGTTCTAGGACCTTCCCCAACATGTATGCACATCTTTTTGCCAAGATGAATTCCAACACGGAGGACTGTAGGAGGTTTTAAAACACTTATTATGGGGTGGGGCCCCCTCCCTTTTGACCCCCAAGGTGTCTTTCTGCACATGTGCAGTCAGGGAGGTCTGCTTGACCTCAGGAGTGGTCATCTTATCTCTTTAGTCCAACAGAGCTCAGCTCCTGCCACTAACTTTGTCCTTGCCATGTCTAGGGAAAACAAAGCTCCAATTTACTCCACTTGACAAACTTCAGCTGCTCAGCCCAGGGCCCCATCTACCTCCTACCACAAGACCAATCTTCCCCAGGCTCTGCAAGGACTGGGAAGCAGAAAGCCTGCACTGTGCAGCTCACACCTGAGCAGGAGCTGGGCATGCTCTCAGATGGTCAGGGTAGTGCCTAGAAAGATGGGGAAGGACACAGTACAGAGCTGAGGGTGAGTGCCCATTTGCTTACTCTTCTCATTTGGAAACCACTGGAGAGAGAGAAAGATGCCATGTGCTTGCAACAAGTTATCTTTCTCTCTCTGCTTTCAGTTTCCCAATGGATAAAATGGGGACGTTGAAACAAGCCTTATAGGCTTGTTTGAATGGTTATTTGGAAAATACCTGCCAAAGTTCCTGGCAAACACCTCCACTTAATGTGTACAAGTTCTTTTCTCTTCTTCCTTTTGGAATAGTGTAATCTGATTGTAAGGACACATTTCCATAAGAAAACATGACAAGAAAAGTTTGACAAGATGTCTAGAGCTGCAACATGGTAGCCACTAGCCCCTGTTAAGTACTTGAAATGTGTCTACTGTAATTAGGAACTGAATTTTTAATTTTCTTTCATTTTAGTTTACTTAAATTTACATTTAAAATCTGATACTTGATTCATTATCAGAAAATGCTTAAGCATGTTTTGAACTGTTTGGGTATGTGAATCTTCTTTTTCAACTATAAATTTTATAAAATTGAAATACAAATCAAGGAGTTCCTATAAAAACCTAACATTCGAATTAAGATTTCCTGTAAGTATCAAATACTTATCAGATTTCAAAGACTTACTACAAAAAAAGAGAATGTAAACTAGTTTATTAATAATTTTTACATTAATAATTTTTATATTAATTACATGTTAAAATGATATATTGGATACACTGGGTAAAATATAATACATTATAAAATTAATTTCTTTTTTTTTACTTCTTTAATGCAGTGACTAGAATATTTTAAATTACATAAATGACTTGAGTTGTATTTCCATTGGATAGTACTTAGCAGAGGATACCAAATAATCAATTGGATTGAGTTCTCTTACCAGACTAGCTGGTGATTTTGGCCTGGTTCAGACATTTCATTAATTAATGGAGCACCTATTCTGAACAAGGGATAAAGTAGCACTTGAATACCAAATAAACATATAAACAAACATTGAAACAAAAATATTACAAATAATTATCATGAGTACGAGGAAAGGAATAAATACAGTAATGAATAAAGGAATAATTGGCCAGAGATGGGGGTGGTTTCCTTAGATGAAAGAATAGGCAGAAAAGGGTTTTGAGAAAAGGGGCATTTGAGTTAAGGCTTGAAGGATAAAGATGAGCTAGAAGTGCAACAATCTAAATGATCGTTGATCTTAACCATTTCTTTTCCTTCTTTTAATGATACTGTTCTCGTCTTCTAAAGAGACAAATTGTTGCCACTGACTAAGTGCTCTCCTTCTGCCCTATCATATAAAACGTATTATGTTATTGATGGGACATTTCCCAGTTTGACTCCTAAGGTCAGGAATCCTGAACAGTAGCCAATACATATGGGTATGTGGCATATCTTACAGGAAAGCATTCGGTTTTACTCTTGTTACCATTTTGATTTTCTATGACAAGGACCAATTACAAAGATTACAGAAATGATGGAAATGATTTCTGAGGAAATGATTAAACTATGACTTAACGGGGTCAAGCTAACAAGCTTGAGGGAATAGAAATGACCTAATGGGAAAATAATGGTGATTCTGAGAGCAGGACAGTGTGGATTTGGGAGCAGGGGACCAACCAGCACTACAGTCCCATGGGGAGTTATTAGATCTGGAGAAGCAGCCATCCCTTGAGCCTTTTATAAACTGAAAAATGGATGTAATCTGTCATACTGAGTTATAGAATTTTACAGGCAAAACTGATGAGGGGCACCATCTTTTTCTCAGACTTTGAACCTCCAATATTTCTCTTCAACTCCTAGGGACTGCTGTGAAACTACAAATGTGCAATGGAGCCATTTAAGCTCCAGACCTTGGTTTTTTTGTTTGTTTGTTTGTTTTCTGATGCACTGGTTAAAAGCTCAGGAATATGGTTAGCCCTTGCTTTACTTCACAGAATAAGAGGGCTGAAGAAAATCTTCATAGGTATAAAAACAGAGATGGAGGAAGATGACCCTGGTGCTGTATTGCCTGGAACTGAAGTGATTGGGAAGCGCAAGAGGATACTGAAATTACAGGTTTGGAGAAAGGCCAACAAAGCTATGTCAAAAGAATAATTCAAGTTTAAAAAACTAATTTTTGTATAAGAGAAATTCTATACCTAGCTCAGATATCTCCCTAGTTCCAGGTTTATGGATCCAATTGCCCACTTGACATCCAACCACCAGTAGAAAGTAGGATATCTCATGGTCATCCCAAATGGCTAAAATAAAATGTTGGGGCTCTATGCCTAGTTTCTCCCATCTAGAGAAATTAGCACTGTTTAATTATTCAAGCCATACCCTCCCATATTCATTCTGTCATCAAGTCCATTTAATTTCACCTCTTAAATGTATGTAGAACTGCTTCTTTCCATCTCCAGAATCATCCCCCTAGTCCAAGCTGCCATCATTCTGTACGGCAGCAGCAGCCTTTGAACAGGTGTCTTGGCTTCTATACTTGCTTTCTAACCCCAATCTATTCTTCAGGTGGCAGTCAAGGGCCCACCCAGATCCAGGGAAGGTGACATGGACCCTCAAACTCTCAATGAAAGGAGTATCAAAGAATTTGTGACCATTTTTTAAAACTGCTACAATCACTCTTACAGGAATATTGGTACCCACTGTAAATCACTTGCTTTGGCATTCCCACCACTTCTGGTCACAGGCTTTGCCCAATATTTAAAAAAAAATCCACACCAACTGAATCTTCTACAAAGTCCATTTCTGCATGGTTTACCTCCAAAAACACAGCACACTCCTCTTTAGACTTTGAGGTGATTAACTCAGACTAGCCCTATACCACTTTATTCTTGGCTCTTCAAATGGTCTTCAGCAAATTACTTAATCTCTCTGGGTCTCGCTTTCTTCATCCAATATGACAGTCCTTGTATCTCAGCACTCAGACAACTCTGTGAGGGTTAAGTCACTGCCCATGTTCACATGCCATGAATATACAGTTAATAATCATTTTTTGGTTGCACTGGTTATGAGAATGGCTTCTGGTTCAACTTTGCACAGAACATGATGCAAATCTCCTGAGACTCGAGCTGCCTTGTAACCCTTCCTCCCCAGGATTCCTAAATCATCCGAACCAATAGATTCTATGATTATTTCTATAGCCAATTTTCTAAAAGCTGTTTTCCTTCTTTTGACCCAGCCAATCTATCCCCAATCTAGTTTGCCAAGCAAGCCCCTATCTGATTTGGCCTTTTTTTTTTTTTAATTCCTGCAAGGTGTTCTTTTCTTTCTGTTTCAATTTTTTTTCTTCAGTTGTCTTATTCAAAAGAGGCTTCTTACCTTTTGTCAGCATAAATTTATAACAAAAAGCAATTTCTCTTCTGTTTGAATTTTCTTTTGCTCTTGTGTTAAAAGTACAATGCATGCTGAAGCAGAGAACTAGATTCCTTTTACATATTGGGAGTTCATTTAAGCTGAGGCAAAAGACAAAGCTAATATACAATTTTTTCAAAACTATTTTTAAAAATTCATCATGATTAAATTGTTTATAAGGAAAAAGAATTTACTTTTTTTATTCTAAAGCCTCTTTTCAAACTTTTGGTCCTGAAATATATAAGAATATATCACATATATGAAAACTAGTATAATAAAAGTAAGTTCTTATGAAAAGACAGTGTTTTTAATCAAACTAAATCACTATCAGGTATAAATAACCCAGAGGGTTGAACTGTTTTTTCTTAAACTTTTTATTGCCATATGATGCACACATGGAAGACTACACAAATAATAGTGTATGATCTGATGAATTTTTCACAAAGTAGAAACATCTACGTAACCAGCCAAAGGGTTGACTTTTATCTTGCTGAAGGATTCTCAGTGATAGGCTATTGAGAAAGACCTGTATAATTGTCTTACATTGTTATTAACTTTATGTGAGTGTGAGGCTGTCCCTCCAACTAAATTATACATTCTACATGGTTTTTACAGGAAGACCATAGTCTATAGCTCTGCCACAGAGCTAGCTAAGTGACCTGAACTGAGGACACATCAATAAATGAATATAAACTATAATGCGACTCCATTTATTAAACATTAGTGCATGATCTACATATTTTTATTTCCTGTTTCACCTTCTAGTCTTTTTGCTGGCCCCAACCTCATTGGCCAAATGTTGGAGCTTCTTAAGACTCTTCTCTTCTTCACCTACACTTTATCTCTAGTTGAGCTCAGTTTTTCCTAAGGCTTTAAATAATACCTATATGCTGAAGACCTGTACTATAGTCAGTTAATTGCATTGATGGCCCCAGATAACGGCCTCTCTGTGTCTATACCCTTTTGCAATGTGACTTTACAATAGCTTAGATCATGAGGTGTAATCTATTTCTTTACTCATTGAATCTGTGCTGGCCTTATCATTTTCTTTGGTCAATAGAATTCTGGGAAGGTGAGGGTTTACCAGTTATGAGCTTAAGGCTCTACTAACTCTTGGAACCCTCCTTCTATCATATGAACAAGCCCAAGGCAGCCCACTAAAGAATGAATAGATCATTACACCATCTGAAAATCAACCAACCCCCAGAAACAAAGCCACCTAGCCAAATAACAGCCGACTACTGATGAGCTAGAGAACCCAGGTAAAACCAAATAAGACCCTCAGTTAACCCAGGGTAACTCACCAACCTGAAAAAACCACAAGGTAACAAAATAGTTTTTGAAGCTGCTGACTTTTGGTGTGGTTTGTTACACAGCAATAGATAACTAATACACTAGCTTAGACTTAAAAATAGACACATATTCAACTACCAATCTGACATCTCCATATAAATGGCTCACAGTCATCTTTTAAAAATCTACATCAGACTGTTGATTTTCACCCCAAGTCCAGATCCTCCCCTCTCTAGTCTTTTCCTCTCAGAAAGTAGCCCCACCATCCATCCAGTTCTTTGGATCAAAAATCTGGAAGATACCACTTAATTTTTCCTTTCCCTTACCTCCCACACCCGATCCATCAGCAAATTTTGTTGATTTAACTTTCTAAATTGTCTTGCATCTATTCACTTCTTCCCAGTCCCGCTTCCATCTCTCCTCCCAGGCTAAGCCTCTGCCACTGCTTACCTATACCACTAGAGTAGCCTTCTATGTGGTTTTCTCCCTCTGAACATCTCTAGACCATTTTTACACAAAAGCTAGAGTTTTAATTTTTAAATCCCACAAAATCATGACTCCCCCCTGCTTAAAACCCTTCAAAGACTTCTCACTGCAATTAGAATCAAATAAAAATTCCTTATTATGACCTATAAAGCCCTACATGACCTCGTCCCTGCCATTCTCTCTATAATTCACCACACTGCAGCCACATTTACCTTCTCACTTCTTTTAGAATAACCAAGATCCACCCATCTCAAGACTTTTATTCTTATTATTCATCTGCTACAAAATCTTTCCCTGTGTTCCCTGTTCTTTACCTGGTGGGCTCCATTCCATCCTTCTCAGATTAAATCTCACCACCTCTTGGAGGTCTCTGGACACTCTCTTGAAAGTGGTATTCCTGCCCCACTCATTTTCCTCCATCATCCTATCCTGTTTAGCTTATTGAAATTCTTACAATTTCTGATTCTTGCTATGCTTATTTAACAATTTACTTTTTTGCCTGTCTTTTCTACCAGATCAGAAATTCCTTTGTTCATCCAGTATCATCAGTGTTAACCATAATTTCTAGCTCACTATAAGCATTTGGTAAATATGAATTGAATAAATGAATTTAATACAGTCCTTCTAAAAACAATAGCAAGTAGATTTTTATCACTACAATTTTATAAATAAGAAACTTGAAAGCAAATATTATCTGTATCACCCTTTTTTCAGACCAGATAGAAGGGATGGAAACATAGTGACTAGGCTAATTTGTCAGAGAGTGTATCAGGGACTGGAAACCAATAAACCTTTTGGGAACTTATAAAGGGCCTAATCCTTAATTCCTCAATTGCAGTGAGTTGAGAAAAAAGCAACTGTGCACTTGTCAGGAGGGTTGAGGGTCGTGTTTTAAAGGGATATGAAAAAAGAGATGCCCCAACTCACATTAGAGTTTCCCACCCTGCACTGTTGCTGCAGCTCCCAGACTCACATCCTCACACGAACAAATCCAGATGTAGGAAGGCAGAGGCAGACAATAAAGGCCTGTCTTATGTACCTCCCTCTTAGCAGAGAGGAAACTATTTCCCAGAAACCTCCAGCAGATTTTTAGTTACATTTCATTGGCCAGAATTCAGTCCCATTCCCATTTCTAGACAAATCATTTATAAAGGTGACCAAGATTGACACATCTGGTTTACATTCATCACCATTCATCACCTGGGCTAGGCTGTGGCTGGTTGCCACACAAATGCATCAAGATTTGGTATCCATAACGAAAGGGGAGAGGGGCTATTGATCATGCAAGCTACAGTATCTGCCACAGCAATTAAATTACCCTGTGTTTTTTTGTCCCACTTTATCCTAGAAAGTATAAGTACCATGGATTTAGTCCATGGACTAAGAAACTTAGAGTTCAATCTGATGACACCGAAAGTTACAGCAAGGTTACAACCTACTTTTCTCAGAAATTGATGAACCCATATATTGCACCCAAAGAAGAATGTCAACCTCTCATGTCCTGGATATAGATAAATTTAAATACCAGGCACGGTGTAACAAAAGCAAACAATATAATAAGGCATTGTCCTGATGACAGACCTAAACTTGTCCTGATAAATAAATCAAAGCATGTTTTAAATTCAGTACTTTGTAAACAACCTAAATATGTTAATATAAAAATATTAGGCTAAATTTTAATGTCCTTCTCCTTATAAAGACAATTTTAATTTTCCACAAAATTCAACCTGTGTGTTTCTGTCTCACTGGCAGTCATACAAGTGTGCTGAAAAGTATGTATAGACTAATAGAGACAAGTTTGGCTTGGTGGAGCCAGCCTTGGACTGAGACTTGGGAGACTGGATTCTAGTCCTGGGATTTCCAAAAACTGTGTGAACTTCAGCAAGTCACTTCATTTCTTCTTCTGTGAAATAAAGAGATGAAATAGACTGAGGACTTTGTAAGTTCTATATATCTGTGATTATATCTGATATCCAAGTTTAAGCCAATTGGACATATAAAGATAATTGACACTAATAGTTATAACAAATAGCCCTCCAATTATAGTGGCTTTACACAGTAAAAGTTTATTTTTCACATAACAGTCCAGTTGGATTTGTGAGGCCTTCCTGGTGTCTCCTCCAAGCAATACTCTCAAGGATCCAGCTCCATTCATCTTATGGTGCTACCATCCTCTGCATTTGGCTTCCACGGTTCCTGTAAAAGAAGAAAGAGTATGAAGACTAAAACAAGAGGTTTTATAGGAGGCATGTCAATGTGGCAAGATACCTTGGTCAGAACCTTGTCATATGGCCTTGGACTAAATAAAAGTAGGGCTGGGTAGTGTAGCCTGGGAGACTGGAAAGAAGCAACAGGCTTGGTGAGTACTGAGCCAGTCTCTGCCACAAACATTTTTGGAAATACTTCTTTCTCTGAATTCCACGTAAGTAGAGAGAATATTAATCTCACTTTCAATATTTCCACTGTGTCACTCCTTATTCTATGTCCCCATGCACCTCATATATATAGCTCTCACCGTTGGCTGGGAGCTCCCTGAAGGAAGGACCCGGTGTAGTATGTACCCTTAGGTCTTAGCATAGTGGATGGCACATATTAAGGATTGGAGATCCTGGACAAATCAAAAAAGAGGGGATATTCTCAAGAGGGTCTTGCCAGGAAGGGTATTAGGGCTACCACACTGACTGACATAGTAGTTCTGCTCTAGGGCAATTGCCAACTTTCCCTCTACCCTACAGTCCAGCACCACCAGCCAGCATGGCCTAACCCAGTGTCCACTCACAAAGTAGTGATTCTGCAGGTTGCCATACCCCAGACTGAGAAAACATTCTAATGGGAATCTCGTGTTTTCAGTAGACAGACCAGGAATGTACTCGTGAGATTCCTTTATTTCAAGTTAAGCATGCATTTTAGTTTTTTTTTTTTTAACTCAACAATAATAAACTTTGTTGAAAGACCAACTTCTAGAACTTTGCTATGCAATACAGCAGTCATTAGCCACATGTGGCTATTTAGATTTAAATTTATACTAATGAAAATTAAACAAAACTTTAAAATGAGTTCCTCAGTCACACTAACCATATATCAAGTGTTAAATGTAGCTGGTGGCTCCTTATTGGACAATGCAGCTATGGAGCATTTTCTGGCATCACAGAAAGTTCTATGGACAGAACTGCTCTAAAAACAGCTTTTACGTTAGTGTGTCCAGTTTTCTAGATCAAGTTATCTCAGCCTTATTTAATAGAAAATATGATAAACTCTTTTTAGGAAATTAAGAGGACCTGTATTTTGCTAAAATTTAGACATATGCATGCAGTCTCAAAATAAGTTTTACGTATTTAAAGGGTGAGTCCACCCTTGAAAGCCAAATTTCATATCTCTAACATGAACAAAGTTTTCACTACCTGGAGCTCAGTGATCATTATACATTAATGGTTAAAAAAACAAAGAAAGAAATTTAGTATCTCTTGACATCTGGGAGAGAATATAAGCCAAACAATGTAAACCCCCTTCTAGTAACAGTGAAAGCAAGAAAGAACTGAAAAAGAACCTTACCTATTTTTAACTGTATTATCTCCAGGCACATATCATTTTAAAGAATAAAATTCTATATTACCTTATTTGAATCACTGAAATGTGTTTATTCCTTATACTTGTTAACCTCTAAGCTGTATAAGATATGGCATTATTGTTTTTTATGTTTGGTTTTTTTTAATTTATTTATTTTAGGCTGTGTTGGGTCTTCATTGCTGCACGCGGGGGCTTTTCATTGCGGTAGCTTCCCTTGCTGCAGGGCACAGGCTTCAGTAGCTGTAGCTCGAGGGCTCTAGAGCACAGGCTCAGTAGCTGTGGCTCATGGGCTTAGTTGCTCTGTGGCATGTGGGATCTTCCAGGACCAGGGCTCGAACCCGTGTCCCCTGCATTGGCAGGCAGATTCTTAACCACTGCGCCACCAGGGAAGCCCTGGCATTATTGTTTTTTAAGGTTAAAAGTTAGTCCACCCAAGAAGAAAGTGAATTGGCCAGAATCCTATTTCTTCATTGGTCCAGGAGTGGCAAGAACCCTACCTGACCATCTGGGCTAGTTATTGGAGCTGTTCATAAAACCTCTGGCTTTATTTCTCTAGGCATATGGAGGGACTGCACTTCCCTACCCCCTTAAGTAAGAGTGGCCACATGACTTGGTTAACACCATTAAATATGAACAGGAGTGACGTATGTGTAGAAGCATATAAGTTCCTGTGCTTGGCTGATTCCCCATTTCTCCCTTTGCTGACAGTCATGGAAGTCCACAGAAGTGGACATTCATTAGTGAGGATGATGAAGAAAGGCCCCACTAATCTGCATTGGACAAGTAGAGGGTAGAAGAATAAACTGTTGTTATGTTGAAGCCATTATGAACATGAGGGTGTTTATTACTGCAATATAATCTAGCTTGTTCTGACCAATACATCATCCAAATCCAGGTCGTATGGCTTAAAATGCAAACAATGAGTTCTGAGTCTTTTGTTTGTATGAATAAAAATAGAAAGCTATATGTGTGCAGATCAAGAATTAGATAGAGGCAAGGGATCAAATTTGACAAAGTCAATCCTAGACCTGATTTCCTATAGGCATTAAATATAGAAAGAAAAAATAGCTTGTGCATGTGAGCATAAGTGGTATGTAGATGTCTGTTTAACTCTGCTGTGAGCTTGGACCTCTTTTTCTGCCATGCTGAAGAAAAAAATACCACATAGGCTGTGTATATCTAAGATGCTTTTCCTATAAGAGCCTTAAAATTTTCATTCCCCCTTTTCTAGGCATGCTACTAAGAGAATATTTTTCCTTTAGGAATGAATAAACCACTGAGATTCACATCCAATTTGCTGAGTCACTTGGCTTCTGCTAGAATTTTAACTACAGGGATCTGAAGGCAGCAGGGAGAGAGACAGACACACACACACACACACACACACACACACACCGATTTATAGAGAGAAGGAGAAAGAGACTACTTCTATTACAGACAGAAAGAAGAAAATTTTATTAAGTCAAATGGAAAACCCAAAAATATTTGAAAGATTTGGCTAAGACATCTATTTTCTTACTCTGTAGTGGAATCCCAGAATACAATATTTTAATAAAAATTGCAATGTAAGTAAAGTTTGAATTGGATTTTAACAGTGGAAAAAGCAAGGTCACTAGAGTGAAAAGACCTACGTTTTAAAAACCTTTTTTTATTCCAGGACCTGCACTACAAGCTGTTTGACTTTGACAAAGTCAGCTCACTTTTCTGAGTCATAGTTTCCTCATCTATAAAAAGGGAATAATACAGCTTACCACATAAGTTGCTAGGGAAGACAGAAGATCATAAAATATGTTAACAGTCTAGGAAATTATCTGACACCAAGCAGAGTTCACTAAATGTTTATTTCTTTTGTCTTTTTCATACCATCTCTTCTTAATTCTAATAGAAAGTTTCTCCATTAGGCTTCTTGAAGATAGCTGTAGGAGGGCAAACTGTAGTTGTTATTCTGCCATTTAATGGAATACTGTGGCTTTTTTTTTTAACCTCCCTTATTATTTACTATTCAAAATAATTCTAAATAAGTTTATCCCCATTTTACAGAGGAAACAGAGGCTTACAGACAATAAAAAATTTGTCCCAGTTCACGAGATAGTCTTTTAGTAATCTATTGCCACAATAATATGACACACATCCCCAAAACTCAGTGGCTCATAATAACGGCATTTGGTATGGCTCGTCAAGCTGTGGGTCAACCGAGTAGTCCTGTTGACTTAAGGTGGCCTCAGCAGGGCCCAGCCATGCAGCTACAGTCATCTGGAGTTTGGCAAATCTCTCTGGTCTATAGCCAAAGAACAATAAATAAGCAGCAGGAAGTAGAGTGATCTCTGGCTCCTTTATTGAATAAAATGGTGACCATGGATGCACCAACTAACCTTCCCTGAACCCTAAGCCAGGGATCTCCTTTGGTCCAATGCCTTAAACCCAAGCAGTCCTGGAGTAGGCAAATGAGGAAGCCTGTGGTTCTAATAGAAAGATTGCCTCCATCTTCATGTTATCCTGAGAGAGATGACTGATAGCAGGACAGAAGCTACTATGGACATACAGACAGCGAGTACAAATGCTTCCAACTGCCACCATTTCAAGGGAAGGACAATCAAGCCGGAGAATTCACCACAGCTGGAGATGATTACCGTTGATGCTTCAGCCCAGCTCCACGCCAATATGTGGTCCACGAATCAGCAGCATCAGCATCACTTGGGAGTTTGTTAGAAATGTGGACTCTTGGACTCCACCCCAGACCTCCTGAATCCAAACCTGAGAAGCACTGCTTCAGCAAGAATCACAAGGTCACACTATTGAAATAGCATCTGTAGCCAGATTTGCTCTAGTAGGTAAATTTACTCTTCAAGCCCCAGCACCTTGTTGAGTCTCTGACCTCCCACCCAAGCTCTTACCCCCTTCAGTTGCCCAACGGGCCCCATTCTCTGGAATGAGCATCTATTGTTTTTGCTTTTTCTGCATGCATTCCCCATCTTCTTCTTTCTTTCTTTTTTTTTTTTTTTATCTCATTCTGACTTTTATTTGAGACAATTCACCTCCATGTGTTCTGGATGGGACTTATCCTGGTTCTAGGAATAGGTATGTGATCCAGGCTAGGCAATTAGAGTACAAAACCCTTCCACAGTGATTGGTTCTGGAAGGAACACATGACCCAAGCCTGGCCAAAGAAAAGAATAGTCGTGGATTTTTCTGGAACTATTGGGAAAGTGGCATGCTCTTTTCTGCTGTTGACTATAGATGGTGGAGTCTATCTGAGAGCAAAGTCAGCACTTAGATGACAAGAGATAAATTTTTGATGACATTGTTTGAGCATCTGAATTCAGCCTTCTTTGAAGCCAGACCTGACCCCAGACTTTAAAATTATGTGAGCCAATATATTCTCTTTTTTGCCTAAATTGTTATGATTTGGATTTCTATAACTCGAAAGCAAAATAGTCCTGATGTACAAAAGCCACCGCATGTTTCAAGCTTGCTGATCCGCACAAGTCCTTAGCTCAACTGCCAGTCCCCTATTCCCCATCACCTGTAACATGGTCATTTTCCAATATCTATGTTCATAATTGTATGCGCTGCCACAGTCATAAGAAGAGTGGGGTTTCAAGATATAATTCTGGGCAGGACCCTAGTGACTTGAGGGAGATGTAACTCTTCCCAAGTGTGACATGACCTGAGTGCTAGGTTCTATCTAGAACCTCACTACTCAGAGTGTGGACCAGCAGCATCAACAGCACCTAGGCGCTTATTAGAGATGCAGAATCTCAGTTACCACCTCAGATATTCTGAATCAGAATTTGCATCTTAACAAATCCCCAGGTAATTCATGGACACAAGTTGAGAAGTGCTGCTCTAAAACACATATCACATAGTAGAAAAATGTTACTGCCTTGGAGTTAGAAGACTGGTCCTCCAAAGTTCTTCTTTTTTCTCAGTTTCCTCACCTGTGAAATGAATAGGGCAGAATGTTTCAGAGATTTACTCCAGCCTGGACTTTCTAAGACTCTTATGTTTTAGGGACCCTTACTCAAACAGATTGTGACAGTCTTGCACACTGATTAACAGGAAGAGAGGGGGCAGAAAAACAAAAGTGTGTCTCTATCAGTCAATAAACAATTGGTTGAAACTGTGTGTGGCAAGACATCCACTTCCATTTAGAAACAATTTTTTATTTTAAAGATGAGAAAACAAGCCCAGAGAGGTTAAGAGGTTTTCAAAAAGTCACACAGTACAGACACAGCAGAGCAGGGATGAGAAGATAGAGCTGAGAAGGAACAAAAGAACAAAGGATAGTTTTTGAGCACTTGTGCTCTGGATCTGGGCTACCTAGGTCCTGGTACTTATTACTGGGTGTCCTTGGACAAAATGCTTAACTGCTCTGTATCTCAGTTTACTCATCTGTTTAATGGGCTTTGTGATAGTTCATGAAACTTCATGAAGTTGTAGGAAGTTAAATCTGTAGTGTTTAAAATGATGCCACAAACATATAACATTTTATACATGTTTGTTAAGTAAATAAAAATAAATCTTGACTCCCTGTCTTGAGTGATTTCTGTGGTACATCCCAGCACTCCTGAGCCAGAACTGTCCTTCCTTTCCTTCAAGATTTCTTTGGCCACCATGCAATGTCTCTGAACTAGGCCTTACTAAATTCTTTTTTAAATTACTTAGATTTTTTTAGCATGGTGAATATGAGTTAATTTAATATGAATTAATTACCAGATAATCTATTCTCAGTAGAAATTACTTGAGGCAGCAGGTTAGCTCAAAGGAGAAAGGAGAAGGGAGTTGAATAAAAAAGGATTGAGTGGGGCTTCCCTGGTGGCGCAGTGGTTGAGAGTCCACCTGCCGATGTAGGGGGCACGGGTTCGTGCCTTGGTCTGGGAAGATCCCACATGCTACGGAGCAGCTAGGCCCGTGAGCCATGGCTGCTGAGCCTGCGTGTCTGGAGCCTGTGCTCCACAACAAGAGAGGCCACAACAGTGAGAGGCCCGCGTACTGCAAAAAAAAAAAAAAAAAAGGTTTGAGGGGAGGGA